>NW_010304630.1:21886-35500 GCF_000700745.2 Antrostomus carolinensis | reverse complement strand
TATTAATGTTTATAAATATATAAAGGGTGAGTGTCATGAGGATGGAGCTAGACTCTTCTCGGTGACAACCAATGGTAGGACAAGGGGCAATGGGTGTAAACTGGAACACAGGAGGTTCTGCTTAAACTTGAGAAGAGGTAAGGGTGACAGAGCACAGGAACAGGCAGCTCAGGGAGGTTGTGGAGTCTCCTTCTCTGGAGACATTCAAAACCCGCCTGGACGCCTTCCTGTGTAATCTCGTTTAGGTTCCTGCTCCGGCAGGGGGATTGGACTAGATGATCTTTCGAGGTCCCTTCCATTCCCTAACATTCTGTGATTCTGTGATCTTTAAATTAAAATGTCAAACATATTAGCGAATGCTGATACAGTACATTAACAAATGAATTAACTATTTTTACTGTCCTTCTAGGATATCCAATGTTAAACAGAACCGCTGTCTGTATTCGTATCTCATGTTAACTTTGTTATAAGAATTTCTGGCTGCTTCATTGTTAATGACTAAATCATTACTTTTACACAAATCTTTCATTTTCTAATTATTATCAAAATACAAATTTGTTTGAAGCAAACAAATTTTTTATGGTGTTGTAAAAATGACACCGTTTCATTTCCCAGATGCTAGTTCGTAAAGATCTGCAATTTCTAGTGCCAAAAAAGCAGTTAGTTTTTCATCCACCAGAGTTTTGCTCTATATTAGATTTTGCTACAAAAGCAAAATCTGTGATGTTCAGATTTGTGCAAATTTGAGTAATGTTTCCACAGTGTGAAGGTTTTACTGCAAACAGTAAGATTAAAACTTATTTTGTCTTCTGATATTTTTTATACAGAAGAATGTTATTAGTGTGGAATAATTTTGCATGGCTTCAGTTGCTAATGATTAAGTTATTCTGTGATTGGTACAGATAAACACAAGGACTGCTCTGGTGTAACTTTACATCTGACACATCAAAAGTAAGTATCTTTAAATTTACTTACCTATTATGATTTTTTTCATCAGAACAGAAGGCACAGAAACCCCTCATTTAGATTCCTTTGAAAACATGTGAAATAAAAGTAATACTTACTTCACAATATTAAGAATTTTGAAGCCGTGTGTCATTTGTTCACAAAAATTTTTGTCTCTGCTAAGAAACTTGATGAAACAATGCTATCAGTAATAAGTTGATCCATGTTAAGAGCTTCATATTTAGAAAAGTGGGACAAGGACATCAATTATGTAGATGATAATTTTGTCCTATTTCACAATATGCTTTAAAAATTGTAGCTCAGTATGAAAAAAGGAGGGAAAGGAAAGTGCTGTGTAACATCTTCTTTCTCAGTAGACCAGTTTCAGACATAATCCAACATTTAAAAATTAGTGATGTTAAATGGTATTGCATATCGTGTCACTTGCAGTTGAGTGGACTTGTTTAGCAGAGCTTGGGTTTTGAATTGCAGGCAGCCTTTGATTGCTGGAATGTATCTTATGATGTCTGTGAACACTGTAATACCACCAGGCGAGAAAGGTGAGTCATAATTCTACAAAGTGATTATATAATTTCAGCGTCTGATTTACTGTTACTGCTCATTGCAGAAGTTTAGCAGAGACTTGCTGAATTGGAAATGGACAAATTAATTGTTTAATTAAACAAATTATTTTAAAAAGTTATAATTTTGAAATTTTATCATAGTTCCCGATGACTACGTCTGAATGGGCAGTCGGTGTTGTGGAAAACAATGTTGTAAAAACAGTAATGATCTATACAATACTGAAATTTCTAGGATTCTTAGAGTATTCCTTTGATTTATTTTCATCTTAATATTCTACCAAAAAGCCCTACCTATTTTCTTATTGCCCTCCTCCCCGCAAAAAAATCCTAAAGTTTTTGGACCCTTCTTTATCTGCATTTGTAATTCACACTATTTGTGATTTATTAAGAGTTCAGTTTTAATAAAGGAATTTCTACCAGTAAGGAGCTTCTCTTTAAGAATTTTATTCCTATGTTCCTAGTTGGTTAAAAGGTCAAAGTGCTGAAAAACATGGCGAAATAAAGTTTCTGAACAATTTCTATTTAGAACCCTACTCAGTGGATTTTAACTGAAACTCAGATTGGATAGTCTCAATATCATTTCTTCAAGCTAGCATGGAATGTTCTTTTTTAAGGAAGTTGAATACTGACCTTATATTTTCCTGTGTTATACCAGAATTTTAAATTAGACATTTGAGAACACTTGTTGTCCCATATACACTTAGCTGCCTAAATAGGATGAGGTGGTGAAATGCTCAACAAACTACAACTGTTGGGTGAATTCAGCAACTTGAAATATTTTTTTAATTTTAATTGAAACTTAACATACTTTGTTCTTCCATATGAAAATGTATCAAACTGATTCCCTCCTGCCCCCTTTCCCCCCCAATATTTGATCAATGCAAAAATTTACTTTTTCAGCTGGAGATATGAGGGAAAGGGGAATAAAACCAGTTCTGTACCTGTTGATATCTGCCTTGTCACCAGATTTGCTTAAGTAAAGCGTGAAGTTTGTTGTAACATAAAAAACACAGCCAGTCCCCAGATATCTCTGAGAGAGACATCAGCAGAGGAATTTCTCTGTAGGCTCTTCCTTAGCTACTGTTGCTGCACCTAACACAAGTACTAGCCTGCAGACATTATCTGTACAGCACTTCTCTGCCAAAGTCTACATCTTCCCCTAAATCTTTAAGTCCGGGCCTAGAACTACATAGAAAATTTTAAAATCAAGCCTTGTATCAGTTTAGAATTATATCTGTTTATTTTATTTTTCTTCTGAGTAGACTATTTACCATAGCTGTGTTTATTTTAAGTGTCCCTCAACATATTCTGTAAGCAACTGTATTACTTTACTTCGTCAAGTAGCAGTAGAGTATGCTGGAAAAAATGCTACTGAGTTTCAGCCCCATTTTGTATGTACATCATCACAATAATTTTCAAATGACATGTACTATATTTTGTTAGTTTTTCTTTACAGATATCTTGAGATGGACACTGCAGAAATATAAGACAATATCCAATATCTTTTGAAATTTTCTCTTGTCCAGTGTAGGTATACCTTTTGTAAACTGCTTTCATGCCAAAGTACAGCAATGTAACTTTTCTCTGTTTGATAAATAATGTGTTTTTCTTTGTTTATTGCCATCATGTTTTAACAGTGGTTGATGCAGACATTGCGTGCCATTACAAAAGGTTTCCAATGCACCTTTTTGCCTACAGAGTTCATACACACAGACTAGGTAAGAGTTTTATTGCAAAATAGGAATATCAAGTATTTAACAGAAAAATGCAGACACTTCAGCATATTTCACGTTCACACATGTATTGGTATGTTATAGGTAAAGTAGTGAGTGGATACAGAGTGAGAAATGGTCAATGGACATTGATTGGTAGACAGAGTCCACAACTACCACAGGTTGGTTGTTTTTTTTAATTCTAACTGTAAACTTTAATTATCTCTATTTAAAACTGAGAAGCTGAGTTGGCAGTCATGTACCGACAGACTTGCATCACAGTTTTTCCACTGGTACACGTTGCTGTGCCACTGAGACTGAATACTGCCAAGTATTATCATGATTACATTATGATGCAAAAACCATTCTGAAATTACTTTTCAGATGTGTAACACAGTCATTCTTGTGTGTGTGTATATTGATGAGATGCTTCCACTAATCATGATGAATCATCCTTTCTTTCAGGCATTCTATCCAGTAGAACATCCTGTAGATGTTAGCTATGATGACATCCTGGCAGCTAGATGTGTGTTCAGTGGTGAAGGCAGAACTACAGACACCCATATAGGGTAAATTTTGCTCCATTTCCTAACCATTTTTTCCAAGGCATTGGTTATGTATAGAAATGTATTTGATTTATGTCTTCTTCCAAGAGAATTCTATCAAGCTGTTAAATTCTGCTAGAATGATCTGTTTTGCTGTCTAGTTTGCTGAAGATTTAACTCTACACAATGTTCATTGCTTTACTTATGTGAATAATCACTTTGCTGAATTGTTCAGAATATTTCTCAGGTAAACCTCTGCTGCCAAACACCTTACTCAGATGTTGGGCTGTTCTGCGGTTAGAGAAGGATTTGAACTATCAATTCTAAAAAATGTATTTTTTAATCAGTTGATTAAAGTTGAAGTTATTGACTGTTTAATACAAAATAATAAAGCTTCACAATTTCCCTTCATTATTTCAGAAATAAGATTTATGGCAGCTTATAAAATCCTGATAAATTTTGACCCATTGTAAAATCTAATCTTAAAAATTCGGAATAATGTAAAAGTTAACTTTTTTCAATATAATAAGATGCAGGTTTTTATGAAAAATATTGAAAACACAAGTGACTAGTAGTGATAAATAGGAAAATCTGAACTGTGTTTTTCAGTGACACTGTTAAGCCAAAGATGACAGACAGAGCTCTGTAAAATCAAGTTGACAAGTAGAGCTGTAAAAATAGATGCAATATTAATAATCTCTTAACTGGCTCCAGTTCTTTGAACCCTAATTTACAGCACATTTAGAGCTCTGAAGATACCCTGCAGAAATCTTACCGTTCTGCAAGTAGGTGCTGCAGCACTCCAAGGGATGACTTTTCTAGTGCAGTGGGCACAATCTCAGTAGAGGGTTAAGGATTCAACACAAATTTGTTGTCTTTCAGTGAGTAGTTAAAATACTGATGAGTAGCAGCTGACGCAAAAGTTTGAGAAGAGGTTTTTACAAAAGCCATAACACTTAACAAAAATATATCCAAAAACCTTAATTTTACTGTAGACCTTTTTTTTTACAAGTTCCAAAAGCTTCTGTCAGCATTTCTGTAACATTCCCCAACGTAGCTCCTGTTTGATAATAATCTTTTAAGTTTAAGAAACAGTCCTAGGATAATAATGTTCTTTTCTTTCAATGTACTAACATGCTTTCAATGTGGAAGTAATAGGAACAGAAATTAAAGAAACAAGTAGACCTTTAAATTTTTATTACATAATTTCTGCCTTTGAATTTTGAGAAACGATGCATAAGCATTTTAAGCAAGTATTTAAAATATTGCACAAAAACTGGTACATAATATGAACTATATATGTCTGGAAAATAATTATCACCATAATATTAAATGGATGGATGAAAAGGAGTGCATTCACAATAATGCTGGGTATATGGAAAGATACACAGCTAAAATAAATTAAATGAAAGTTATTTAAATCTTGGACAAAATTGCCCTGATGTGGCAGTTGTCTTGCTCCCATTCAGAATACTCATTGGACCAAAAGAAATATTAAAAGAACCTTTTGAGTTCCAAATATAAACACTGAAAAAATAGGAAATGCAAATGTGAAAGGAAAACTGTGAAATAATACTTATCTGAATAGGATCAGATCAAGTCTGCGTGTTCACTTTCCCAGTTTCTATATTCAATTTTCTACTTTGTATTTGGTTTTATTTTGTTAAACTAACTGAAAAAAGATCTTAAATTCCTTATGTGATTTATCTTTAATACACATAGAAGGCAAAGCTAAAACAAACTTAGACTTCACTTTGTCCATTAGCTTTTCCAAAGCTGATTAGTTAGTGTTTAACCATTCATAATATGTGCTAACTGTAGTTAAAACATGACATATTCTCAATGTTACACTTTTTTAACTTTGTAATTATTTCTGTGATACTCAACTAGTCCTTTTGATATGAATGAATTTTCGGTTTTGGCCAAGTCTCTTACTCAGTATGTAACTTTGACAGGGAGGATAGATGTTCTTGTTTTGGTTTTATCCCTTCCTTACTGTGCTGTTTGTTTCTTTACACATTTGGTCTTGGTGTTTTTTCATGTTTTTCTTTAGTTACACTAACTGCTTTCCATTATCTTACATCATCTCATGACCGCCATAGTTCACACTAACCTTTTTCATCCTGCTTCCTCTCCTAGTCTGAGAAATTAAATTAGGTATCCAGGCATGCCTCTTAAATGTTGTGGTGGTTTCACCACAGGTACCCATGCAGTCCTGCACTCACTGCCCCCAACCTGGTGAGATGGGATGGGAGACACAACAAATAGGGTACAGATTAGAATGAGGACAGGGATGGCTCACTCACCAGTTATGGTCATGGGCAAAACAGACTCAAACTTGGGGAAGAAAGATCGATTTAATTCATTATCAATCATCTGAGTAGCACAGTGAGACATAACAACCACTCCTTCTCCCACCCCTCCCTTCTTCCTGGGCTCAAATCATTTTGCTCCCGATTTCTCTACCTTCCCCCTGGCACCAGCACAGGGGATAGGGAATGGGGTTACAGCCAGTTCACCTCTGGCGCTGTTCCCAGCATGAAAGTCCACGAACAAAGTGTTCCAAAGCAAGCCTCCTATGGAGTCACAGACTTCTTCGGGCACAGCTCCCAACTTTGGCATGAGGATGTCCATGGGCTGCAGATGGACTTCTGGTCCAGCACACCTCCTCCCTGCCCAGGTCTGGGAGTCTACCCCAGCTCTGTCGTTGAGTGTCTCTGGGGTCTCAATACAGTCACACTTGCCCTCAGGCTCAGCTTTCTGCTGCTCCAATGTGGAGCCCTTCATGGGTATCTGTTCTGCCACTGAACTTCCATGGGCTGCAGGGGATTTCATTTACCTTCTCCTACTCCATGCCTGTTGAACTGGGTGTCTGAGGTTCTCTGTCCTCCCACTCCTCCTTCTTCCTCCTGGCAACAAAGCTCTCTCTTTGTTTAGGCTGATGGTTGTCTTTTGTTCAGGTCAACGGTCTCTCCTCCAGGTTCTCTGCACCTTCTTCTTTTCAAGACATTCCTTCTCCTCACAAATAGGGATTGCAGAGGTGTTTCTCTAGTGGTAATTGGCTCAGCCTCGGCTGTGGCCGGTACACCTTGGAGCCAGGGGAGCTTTTGTGAAGCTTCTCACAGAGTAGCCCCTTCCCCCACTACCAAAAACAGGCACCACCCACACACAAACCCAACACAAATGTATAGGGTTCGGCAAACTGAGGTTCAGAAGTGAAACCTGATTTTGCTTGTGCTGTTGATTACGTACAAGTTCAAGGTAATTATATGAGCATAGAGTTAATGTCCCTGGTGTAAAAGGGTAAAGCAGGAGTCATGTCTTCAAAAGTTTCATAAATCATCCATTTAATTTAGCTAGATTTCTCCTCAAGCTTGAACTTTCGCAAATTAGAGGGTTAAATTATCCTTTGTCAAATAAGAAGGGCATCAACTATTCCTAATTTATAAAGCAAGATTTCTTCTGGTTTTGCTACAGATTGGTAAGTACTCCATGCCAGCAGCCACTGCATTTTTATAACAGGTAACTTAATGATGTTTCAGAGTAAACATTAGAGTTGATATAATGTCAAGTATTATATGACTTACCAGTGTAAGGCATATCAAAGAACTGAACCCCGTTCAGTGTAAAGATCATATCTTTGTAAAGGAAGGGGCAGTGGGCCATGATGGCTGCTTGTTTTTCTGGTTGCAATATAAGGTATTGTTTAAAACTCTTAACAGACGGAAAATAGTGCAACCTGTATCTTTGCCTTGCAAAATATTTTTGGCAGGTATCGTACTATTCAAGAGAAAGTCAATGTTCTTGTCTATGAAAGCAAAACGTTCCCTTTCAGTATTTAAGATTCTTTGACTGTGTAATCTTTGTTTTTGATGCTGAATCCTTTGTTTCATTATGCTTCACTGTGTACTGTTAATATACCGAAATCTGAATATATTGGTGTGGAAGTGGTGTGAAGGTGATTAACATGATTTTTAAAATTTTGTTTATTTTTAACTTGTTCCTCAGTATTTCTACTCATTAAACTTGTTCACAGAACAGGATTTCTGAGGAGTTCAAATATCTAATGGAAGGATTCTAGAGTTTATGTGAATTTACTAAAATTGTTGTTGACAAAGTGTTGAAAATTATCAGTTTTGAAATGTTTAGATACAGTAACGTGTCAGGTGAACCAGAGTTCACGTGGATTTCACATCCCCTTTTCTGCTGGAGTTTTAAAGAGGAGGCAATTATAGTGACAGATATTGAGAGCCCAACAGGGAAGTTAATGATTTCTAAAATCTTAAGCAGAGCTTGCTAAGTCGGAGTCTGATTTTTGTGGTCTCTGAGGGACATTAAATTTTCAATGCATGGAAAAATACCAGTTCCTCTTTTGAAACAGTCTCTTCTCCCATGTTCCTCCTGTCTTCCCTCCAGCTGGTGTCATTATTGTTGCTATGGTGAATAAATGAATGCTGCAGGATGCTGCTGGAAAAGTCAGCACTGACGTCTTTTGCAAACAGCTAATAAGCTACCCTCATATCTTTGTATGAGTGTGGGCTGACTGGTTAATTGTGAAAGCTAATTAAAAAATTGTCATATCAAACCTTTTATTTTGTGAACGTTTCTTTATAGGTCCTAGCTTATTCCATTGTCAGTAGCTGTAAATGTAAGCTATAAATGGGTAGCTATAAATAAAAGATACCAACCTATATGGCAGAGGAAAAAAAAACAGAAACAGATCATAGTTGCAAAGAGGCCCCGTATTGTCTACTTCAGACATAATTGTCTACTTCAGTAATATTTTTCAGAAAAAAATATTTTTTGTACCAGCTTATTTTTCTATTGAAGACAGGATTATGTGGCAGTACAGAAAAGCTTCTTCTGTTTCAAGTACTGCACAATATTTATCAAAGAACCGAATTTTGCTAATGTTTAATCATTCCTCTTGCACGCCTGTTTCCTTACAGAAGCTTGTGATCAAGTTATTCTCAAGACGGCAGTGCTATCTTCTCTTTAAGATATATTTATGATGTCTTAATATGTAGTGAAATTAAGTTTTTCTGCATTAGAATTAGTGTGATTGGCCAATAAATGGATGCACTTGAACATGGGGGAAAAACTGTCATAAAAGATAGCTGCTGAAATGGAAAGTAGACATTATTTGCAACAATTTTAAAGTAGGATTGCGCCAGGTTGACAGAGAATTATATGAATGGTGATGTAGTGAATGTTACAGTTCTGTCTTATTTAATCAGAACATGTGCATAGTTGATGACACATTGGGGACTATGAGGAGTATACCAGGTAAATGAGAAGGAAGTGCAGTTTAAATAGTTGATGCAGTTTTCTATAGAATCGGAACCAAGTTGTTAGGAATTTCTGAGATACATGGGGATTTTGTGCAAACTGGTATTCTCTAGTATAAACTGAAGGAATCTTTTGATATTCACTGCAATGAATATCAAAAACCATTAAATATTTTAGTGTGGGACTTCTCAACATTTCATTGCAACCTTTCAATATTCTGTTAAACAAGTTAAATTAATTAACAACTATATTAAGCTTATTTCTTCCTAACTGTCACATCTTTTCTGTGTTGTGTAGAGGAACAGCCAATGATGAAATGTGTAACTTTTACATTATGTACTATATGGAAGCCAAGCATGCTGTCTCGTATATGACCTGCACACAGAATGCAAACCCTGAGATGTTCAGAAATATACCACAGGAGGCAAATATTCCTATTCCAGTCAAGTCTGATATGCTAAAGATGACACATGGACATCATGAAGGTGAAAAAAAATTGTAATCCATTTTATTCAAGTGTTTTTATGCTCACTGTTGTGTTTGTCTGTGTTGCTCTAATATGTTAAATTTTCTTAAAAAGGAAATGCAATTCTGAATAAAACTGGAATTGCTAATTATAAACCATCATGGGATTCTGCTCTTGGTTTTGGTGGAAATGTCTACCATAGTCTTTTGTCCGTTTCTTTCTATTGTCATCTTTCAATTCCCAACATATTTTTATAGCTGCATCATCTGGGTTCCAAAAAGATTGACCTCTTTTCTATGCCAATTATCAATACTTTATATTAACAGTTTCTTAAGATTTGCTTTATTGTCTGTTTCCTACAAAGTTGAATCACATTTCCATAGTTTTCTGGATCCCACTGGCATAATCTGTTGAACACTGGTAGGCATATAAGTTGCACCAGCAGTATTATCCAGAAGCAATCTGACTGATATGTCTGTGTAGCAAAGTACAAATTGTAATTTTTTTATTCCAGATGTTTTACCACTGCACTGTTTGGTAGAACTACTATAGATAGATAAAAATACCAAATACTCGTTTCAGAAGGGCTTTTTTCCCCCAGTTTGGAATATACTCAATTCCAGTCACATGCAGAGGTTAACGTCATATCCTAAATCCGTTTTTCAGAAACCAAGGATACTGATAAAAGTTATTTACAGAAGCAGGTCAAAAAAGAAGAGGAAGATATGTTGGATCAGGGTATGTACTTGTTTGTTTCTGTGTCAAGTAAGGGACTCACTAAGGTAAAATACCGATAAATTATATCCTAATTGTTAATGAGTTATGAAGTTTTTAATCTTTTTAATTGATGGAGTCTGCTATGTTCTGTACTGCTAATGTGATTGAATGCTATAGAAGACATAATTAAAAAACCTATCACTGATCCCTAGCCTTGTAGGTAAAATTTATTAGTGCATTTTAATCTCATTAGATTTTCCTGTTCTTGGTTTAATTTACTAAAGAGGGTTGTAATTTATCTGTCAACGCAATCCTAAATAATGGACACAAAGAAGTAGTCCTGTAGCACGTAACTGTTCTATATGTAATTGTCTGCTATTAGTTTTTTGCCTGTTTCTCAGTTTATATTACTATGTATGTATTAGGTAATAATATGTTCTTATGCTTTAATATTGATTTTACATGCAGTGGGTTGAGTGCAGGTAATGTTTAATACTGAATTATTTTTCACTACATTTATACATATGTATAGTATGTATAATATGCATAACAGCTCATGCGAAAATGTGCACAGTACTTAGCTGCAAGAAAAAATCCTTGACTGTTGTAAAGCTTCTAGAAATATGCTGAATGTTATTTCTGTTTCAGAGATATGTTAAAATAAGACTGTACTTTAAAGTTCTTGTGGATCTTATGCTATTAGATAAATATTGGTTTAATATCGAGATTTTTCTTGATAGTAAGGAGAAGACTTTGTCAGCTCCCATTTCTGCAGTGTAGTCTCGTTTGATGAGACTGTTTAACATACATCCTCATCTAACATGTTTCTATGGAAACAAAATGCATTGTTTTGTCCATTTGAAATTAGTTAAGTGCATGATGTGAAGTATCAAAACACAGTAGTTACCAAGAGAGAATTTTGTTTTATGTTTTTAATTGTTAGTTTAAGATAAATTCTCCCATCATTCACAGGAGCCTAGCTTCAATTTTACATTGATACAGCTCTAACTTCATTTAAACTACATGTATGTAATCAAAAAACGCAAAAGGAAAAATCAGATCAGGTTTGGTTTTATTTTTGTCTGCAAAGAAGGAAAGGTGGGTGGGTGTTTTAGAAAGTGGTTTTTGGTCCTACAAGCACATGAGCTCCTGGTAAGATACACTGGAAAAGCTAGGAGCTGAAAGTGGTCTGCTAAAATGTGCCTATAAAAATTACATACAAATGGGAATCTGGTTTTGTGGGGCAAAGTTCTTTACGTACCTGCATTGCCAATTTGTCCATCTCCTCAAGTAACTTTAGTGAGTTAGCCAGTATCAACCCAATTTAAACAAGGTCTTAACAACAGGAAAATTCTACAGTTTGGAGGGAGGGGACAATGAACCCCTAAGCCACACAGAGGCAAATACATACTTTCACTGAAAAAAGCTTATAACATACATTTTTCCCTTTATGGTCTGGCATGACATACTCTGATAAGCTTATCCACCAAAATTCAGGCTTTGATTAGTTCTGTTGCTGCTGAGCTGTTGCTCAGTAAATTCAGCCTTTGATTTGCTCTGAAGGTAGTACTTCAAGGATTTTTCAATAATTCTATGTTTTTTCTTGTGTAGTTCTTTCTTGATGACTCGTTAAGTTGTAGCAACTTCATTTTACTTAGTTCATTTTCCTTAGAATCATAGGATCGTTTGGTTGGAAAAGACCTTTCAGATCATCGAGTCCAACCATACCTGCCCACTACTAAACCGTATCTCTGAGCATATCTCTACCCGTCTTTTAAACACCTCCAGGGATGGTGACTCAGCCACCTCCCTTTAGTAGCCTGTTCCAGTGCCTCAGAACCCCTTCAGTGAAGAAATTTTTCCTGTTATCCGATCTAAACCTCCCCTGGCACAACTTCAGGCCATTTCCTCTTGTCCTATCACTTGTTACTTGGGAGAAGAGACAAACACCCACCTCGCTACACCCTCCTTTCAGGTAGTTGTAGACAGTGATAAGGTCTACTGTCAGCCTTCTTTTCTCTAAGCTAAACAACCCCAGTTCCCTCAGCCACTCCTCATAAGACTTGTTCTCCAGCCCCTTCACCAGCTTCATAGCCCTTCTCTGGACATGCTCAAGTGCCTCAAAGTCCTTCTTTTCATGAGGGGCCCAAAACTGGACACAGTATTCAAGGTGTAGCCTCATCAGTGCCGAGTACAGGGGAAGGATGACTTCCCTAGGCCTGCAGGCCACGCTGTTTCTGATGCAGGCCAGGATGCCATTGGCCTTCTTGGCCACCTGAGCACACTGCTGGCTCATGTTCAGCCAGCTGTCAGCCAACACCCCCAGGTCCTTTTCTGCTGTGCAGTTTTCCAGCCACTCTTCCCCAGGCCTCTAGCACTGTATGGGGTTGTTATGACTCAAGTGCAGGACCTAGCACTTGGCCTTGTTGACCCTTATACAGTTGGTTGCAGCCCATCGATCCAACCTCTCTAGACCCCTCTGTAGAGACTTTCTACACTCAAGCAAATCAACACTTCCACCCAGCTTGGTGTCATCTGTGAATGTACTGAGGGTGCACTCAATCCCCTTCATCCAGATCATTGATAAAGATGTTAAACAGGACTGGACCCAACACTGAGCCCTGGGGAACTCCACTTGTGACTGGCCTCCAGCTGGATTTAACTCCATTTACCATCACTCTTTGGGTCCAGCCACTCAGCCAGTTTTAACCCAGCAGAGAGTGTGCCTGTCCAGGCCATTGGCAGGCAGTTTCTCAAGCAGAATGCTGTGGGAAACGGTGTCAAAGGCTTTACTAAAGTCCAGGTACTATTACTTCACTAAAACTGAAATAGTTGTTGAATTGTTATATTGGCCTGGACCTACTTAAAAATCTTGAGAGTAGAGGTATGGTCAAAGAGACAGATTTCTATGGGACTGAAATTTAAGCATTTGCCTCAAAAGGGAAAAACGAAAGAGCCTACCATATGAAAGTATCTGTCTGCTAGTAATACATGTATCACGTGATTGCCTGGGGATGTGTTTGGAAGGTGTACTTTCTGCTACACTCAGGCATTGTATCGGCACCTCCAGGAGTTATCATTGCTTCTGCGTTAAATTTTCCATTTCATCACCTTCACTCATCAGAAGCGCATTAATAAACAATGTATATGTATTGAAATAAGTAGTAAATATCACAAAGTGAACCGCCCACTCAGCATGAAGACAAAGCTAAATCCCTGTAGTGTTAAAATTAAACTGAACTTACCTTAATTAAACTTATTTCATTATTTTGTTTCTGAAACAGCAGTGTCACTATTTGGTGAAGATAAACTGTTCATAGGAAGGTAATTATTGTAAGAAATGCAATTGATACAGG
>NW_010304630.1:20450-21863 GCF_000700745.2 Antrostomus carolinensis | reverse complement strand
TGCTGAAGCACAAAGTCCCTAGCAAAACAAATATTATTTATGGGTTTTTTTTGTTCATGAGTAGAAATTTTATTAAATTGTATTCAATAGATAGAGTACTGAAAAAACTTATTATCTGTTCATATCATTCACCATTTCTGCTAGATGTTTCTTCTTTCCCTGTGGTAAAAAGGCCTCAATGTGTTTCATTGTGTTTGTTTCACATTGGCTGTAGTCTGTGGCATAATATAATGTAGTTTAGGTTTGTTTGGGTATGCAAGCAGTAAAGCAGCATTTACTAGAAAGTCAGCTGCTGCTGTACCTGAAAGCTGTATAGACACAACACCAGGAGTAGTTTCTTAATAACAAGGAAGGAATATACAGGTGATGGTTAATCAGACGTGCAGTATTTAATTTGCTGACCTGTGGCTTATGATTTGATATCTCATTTTGTGTGCATTAGATGTGAACATAAACTTTCTTTTGAAGCAGGAAGAGCTAATTTTTTTCTTAGAAAGCCAACATAATCATTGCTATATGGTTTAAAAAAGAAAAATTCAAGTCTGGCTTGAACTGAAAATTCACTTGCAGTATATAAACCAAAAATTAGATTTTATTTTTTGTTTTAGAAGGGCGTGTGTGTACACATGCATACGTTACTTACACATACATAAGAGAGAAAAAAATATGGGATTTTCATCTTATTTCTGGGATAAACTTTTACTGTGACACCTACAAAAGTACATTTTTTCCTGTGTCTGGCTTAGGGAATTTAGAAGTTAGTACCAAAGAAGTAACTTGTATATTTTTGCCCCTCTAATGATAGAATCTGAAGTTAGAGTCAAAATTGTCATTCTTTTGCTATCAATATTAGTCAGTTGTACTGCCAATATGGGTTTTTTCCCACCTCGTTCCCTATTATTTAATAATAACCATCAGCACAAGTTATTCCAGGAGCTCAAATTATGAAGTTCAATACAAGTGAACTTAAGTTCTTTCTTTTTGAATATCCCAGGTATACTCATGTGAGGTCTCTTTTTGACAGCTGAAATCCCATTAAACCACCTACATTTAAAACAATAGTACAGCTTGAGTGAAGCATTCAGAAGTTAGCTTTTATAAAGTTGAGGTTTAAGTCTGCAATCATAGAATTGCTGTCCTAATGGTGAGTTAGGTTGCATAGAACATCCCCTCACTGGACTTCTGCCTTGTTTTAGAGATTAGAATGTGTATAGTGAGTGAAATAGAGAATAGTGTAAAGAAAATAATATGATTTCATGGTCTAAGGTAATTTGATGCTCTCTGATTAAAGTGCGTGTTATCTAGACTTTTATTGGAGTTGCTGAATGGTTCTAGGTAGCAGGGTACATTTGTAAAGTCTGATTTCCTGATCTGTTTTCCTAGTCTTTGAGGATGAACAAAACAAACGACTGA
>NW_010304630.1:0-20405 GCF_000700745.2 Antrostomus carolinensis | reverse complement strand
TGGAAATGTGGCTTGAACATATGATGTAAAATAAAATGCTAAGTACCGTGTAAAATTACATTTTGAGATGTTTCTAGGTGAAAACCCAAAATGAATGGATGCTAAATGGCAGTTTTGTCTGTAATCTCTAGCAAATTGGCAGTAATTATGGACCTTAATTTCATAGGACAGGCTGTGATAGTGAAGTAATTTAGTGTAAGTAAGTGTTTTATAAACAGAGATGGTGGAATAGAAATGTTAAGATAAGTCTTTCTGTTCAGTTAAAACACTTGTTCAGTGGTGCTTGGAGGAGGCTTCTTTGAATGAGGTTAAATATAAATATATAGTGGTAGCCCATTGATTGTATGAGGAGATTTCTTCATAAGAATAATTAACATCAGAATCCATACAAAGTGGAGGCTGAAGTGAGGTTACACATAATTCTGCTATTTATTACCTGTTGAATACCTTGTAATTGTTTTCAGTTGTTGTATGCTATATTTGCACAAGTGTACACACACAGGGAGAAAAATGCTTGGTTTTTTAGGTAATGAAGTAGTGTATTTCTGTGGTGGTGTTTCTCAGCAAACATATGGCAGCAGACTCTATGAATAAGACTTGCCAGCACATGTAGCCATGAGTTACATTCCTTTCTAAAATAAATTTTTCATAATTTACCTTTGCTAGTTTGTGTGTGGTTGTAAGACAAGAAAAGAATTCAATTTGGTAGGTGGTTAAAATTTCTCAGGTTGGTGGAGAAAGGATGAGGCTTGAAACAGAAGACAAATTCACTTTCCAGAATTGGTGTGGGATGCCTACAATGAAGTGTTACAGACATTTTTAGATTAAGGCCAGACATATGATAAAATCTTTAAGTATTTTCAGGCTTGGATTGCATGTTTGGTGCTCAGAGATTACATAAGGTTCCTTAAATAGAATATAAAAATAAGAGAAAAGTGACAGAATTAAACCCTGTAAGAAATTGCTACTGAAAGGTATAAAGGCTAGTATTTACAGTTAGAGAAGTATAATTAGGAAGATTAAAATTGCAGAGGATTTTCTTATTGTTTCAATACTGAAACATTCTGCTCAAAGTTATAAATAAAAGATGAGCCTTTGCTTTGGTTAGAATAAGGTTATTCATAATCTTTACGAAAGCATCTTCAACACAGTAAAGAAACAAGCATCAGATCTAAGCAAAAAAATTTTGAATTTATATGGGTTACATACTTAAGCAAGAAAAGAATATAACAAGCATGAAAGTAAACCATTTTAAATTGAATGTTTCATCTTCACTGTTTGATAACTACTTTATGTTCTCTGGTTCTTAAAATTAAAAAGGGACTTTCCCTAGGTATTTTCTGTAATGTAAAACACTACTTACTTATCAATGAACAACTGCGAAAACTGCTTATAATATGATTAACATGTCTGAAGAAATGGAAAGTGGGCATTGTATTAGTAAAGGAAGAGTTCATAGGAATTATGAAGTCATAGCACAAATATAAAACACACACAAAATATTATTTATTATATTACGGGCAAAATGCTTTCCTTTTATATAATTTTTATGTCTTTTTCTTTAAAACTAATATATGATGATGCTTAAAATAAATAAGTTGAAGATATTAGAACTACTCTTTAATAAACATAGTCTCGTATGTCGTTTTGTGAGAAGAAATGTACTTACAAGTATGTACTGCATGAAACAGAATTTTGAAGTGGAACTGACATGCTGTGTGCCTGAATAAAAAATGTGTGCAGTATATCCAAATGAGCACAGCAAAGTCCTATATAGTAAAAGCATTATGTTTATTGCTAGTCGTTTAGCAGTAGCTGATAAATAAATTTTATTATGACAAAATGATGGGTGCTTGTCAGGAACGTATTATAGTCAGGAAGGAAAGGAAAGAATAAAGCAATTAGAAAACTGCAGCCAGCTTGGGTTTTCAGTCTCAGGTTCTTATTTGTCAATGAAGAACACACATCTGTAAAAAAAATTAATCTTCAGTGAAAATTCTTTCATCTTCATTCATACTTTCTCTTACCTTTAACACTCTCTTTCCCACTTACAAACTCCTTTAACCTAGTGATTTTATAAACTATACTTGAACTCTCAAGACATTTTTGCATTAAAACATTTTGACAGTTGAAGAAAAAAAAAGAAATAATGAATTAAAAACAAAGAAAGTGCATTTACATTGCAATAGTAGTAAAAGCCCTTCTTAGGGACATGCAGACATAGCTAATTATTTTATTTTTTAACCTTTTCTTCCATCTTTTTTTTAGCTCTGTAAACTGCTTAGAAATGCCTTGAGAGAAGGTACAGTTCCTGTTCTTCAAACATGTCAGTTTTGCTCTTAATCCCTCAGTTCTGATTATTTTCTGGTACGACATCTTTTTGTCAGAAGGCTGCAGCAATGGCTCTGTGTTTGAAATCCTAATTAGTCTGATTCCTAACAAAAGTCTGGAGAGCCAGTGACAGACTGAGGAGTCTATCTGAACTGTGTCAGTGGAACTGCACAGGCATTATGACACAAATACATGTTCTGGAGATGTGAATTCTCAGACAGCACCAAGGTGTTCTTGCCTTTTTTCTAAAATGCAGTAAAATGAGTTTTCACATATGACTAGCTACTTAATGCAGGCCGTAAATTTGTACTTCCAACAGCATAATGAAGTGCTGTGTAAGGACCACGGATAGCGACTACTTGCTGCAAGTTGGAGCTATTACACCCTACCACTGAAAAAAAAGAAATATTTTTAGACATGGATAGTTCAACACCATTGGGATTGTACACAGACATTGGTAGTCCATATACTGAACTGTTTTATTAACCTGAAACTAATCTGGTGTTTTATTAAGATCAGGTGAGGTTCAGCTCACAGTTTGAAATGAAATCGACAGTGTTATAATTTTATTGTTTGTAAGACTGTTTTCCAAAACACTGTTCGGTAAAATAATTTTCCTAGAGTGGAGCTGCCATAGTAATTAAGTTTAAACTTAGTGGAATGTGCTTGTGCTTGGTTTAATTCTGGAGATGTTGGTCTTGACAGCTATCACTTCCTCCAGAACAGAGTAAATTCTAGGTATTTGTAGTCAGTCATCTTTTACTGTATTACATAGAGGGACGTGTCCTGATAGCTTATATGAGAATTTCATATAAATATTCTCTGTAAAACTAACCTAATCTGTCAGCATCCTTGAGACTGCACTGCTCGACTTCAGTTATTTCCACCAGAACAAGTTGTTCATTCACTCATGTCTTCTTCTAGTCATACCCAGGCATTCTGTCTCCCAGGCCAAGCTGTCTCATCTCAAACAAGACCAAGCAAATAACATGGTGTATCTTGCTGATGTCCCTTTCCTACTGTGTATCTTCGGGCAAGCAACATCCTTCAGTTGTTCCAGCTAGTACGAGGCAGCTGGAAAGCAGCAGCACAAGATTGTGCTTTGATGTTTGTTGGGTACGGCTTTGTAGAGAGCAGCTATTAATCAGAAACAGCATGAGTCTGCTCTTTGTTAGTTATCTGTAGGAATTCTGAACTACTTCTTAAAAATATGCTGCTTACAAATTTATGGGAATCTGCCTGGGGATCACAAATAAAGTTGAGAAAGTTGGTCCCAAATAATATGGGATCTCCATTCAATGTGTGGAGTTTAAGGAGCTGTTGCATACATTGATTAATCAGGAAACTTCAGTACTTCCCTTTCACATCTGCACACATCTTTTCTGCTTTGTAAATACTCTGAGTTTTGTCAGGATGCCAAGAAATTGAAAGAAGAGCCTGCTGTTTGTCCTAAGCATATGGAGATGCTGGGCAGATATGTGGGCTTCATGGGTGTGTTTTGAACTTAAGGTTTAGCAATTTCATATTCATTTTCTTAGACACATTCACTTAAGGTAAAGATCACAGCTTCAGAGCAGCGACACTTCAGACTGTTTTCATTCTCTGTGGCACACCCTTTTTCATACCTTTTTCAGACAGTTCCAAAATATTCTTAACTGTTGTGGTTACAGCGCCCTAACTTAACAAAAGCACTAATGGGACAAGCTCAACTTGGAAAATGTTTCATCTATAGCCACTGATAGTGATGTACTCAAATCACCTTACTCAGTACTCCACTGTTTGAAAGTTCCTCATATAGCTTATGGTCGTAGGCTCAGTCCTAGGAGAGAACCAAAACTAATCAACTTACTTGGTGTTGAGTCCCTGTCCTGGTTTCACTAGGGTATTGTTAATTTTCTTCTTAGTAGCTAGAATAGCTGTGTTTTTATTTCAGTATTAATACAACATATTAATGCTTTTAGTTGCTGTTGGAAGTCCAAGGACATTGTGTTTTGCTAGTCTGTAAGTGCAAAGGACTGGAGGGGGGGAGGAGGAAGGGGGAAGGGAGGAGAGGCAGCAGGGTGGGTGGGTAATGTAGTAATTAGAAAAACCCAAAAGTGGCATTTGGATATGCCAGTAGGATGTTCCATATCGTGTAACATCATGTTCAGTATATTAATGAGGATTGACTGGAAAGCTGGAGGATTCTCTCAGGAATCACTTGGGCTTGCTCTTCCAGAATTGCAGTTCACAGAATCACAGAATGTTAGGGATTAGAAGGGACCTTGAAAGATCATGGGTTTCAGGTTCGGGGTTATTTTTCGCTCCTCTAGGATCGAGTGGTGGACAATTTTACTGTGCATCACTCATGTATTATTATCATAAGTATTTTAAGTTTATTTTACTCCAGTTGTTAAATTCTTATCTCAACCTACAAGTCTCCTTACCTTTACCCCTCCAATTATCTCCCCTATTTGCTGGGTGGTTGGAAGGGATGTGAGCAGCTGTGTGATGTTTGGCTGCCAGCGATGTTAAACTACTACAGTCCCTGATTAATAGGGGTTAAAGTAAAGACCACTCCTGTAAAGACCACTGGAATTTTCTGTTAAAGCACCTTGTCCTAAAAATCGTTCCCTGGGCTTTTGTTGTTTTTAAGTTGGATTTCCCTGCTCTGTTTTCTTCTTGTCCTCCACTGAGTCCTATCTCTTAGCAGTTTTTTTTGTAGTAAGATAAGCTAATTTCAGATAAGTAAACTGAAGCACTTTTTTGTTTGTTTGATTTTTTAAATGAACAAGCCATGTCTGTTTCAGAGGGTAAGTTGATCTGTGACAACCATTGCACAACAGAGGTAGAATGCAATGTCTTTGACTGAAGCAGGAAGCTACCAAACGTCATTGTTTATAAAGAATGAGCATATGAGTTGTGAGTCAGGGATCTGAAACATTTGTACAAACTGTAGTATGCTTTAGAAAGGTCTGCAGTTTAAAATAACATCAGTCTTGCTGGTTAGGGAGACTTTTCATAGTTATATTGGGCAGAACACTGTTTTTACCATTTAGACCACTCCTTCGGAAATTATTGCAAATAGAGAAGTCAGTGGGCTTTGCTCATCTGTGGGTCTCCAGTCACGGATAAACGTTTGTACATATGAACTTTGTTTACATTTTTAAATGGTGCAAAAATATAATTAGGCCAATGGAGCGTACGTTAATACCAAGTGTTCCCTAAGTAAAAGAAATTCCAGATGTGTTTCTATAACAGGACCAATTGTTGGCTGCTTCAAATAGAGACTACTGAACTTGATTAATGTAATTATAAACCTTTCTCAGAATAAATATGGTTTGTATCCAAAGCTTCTATTATATCATACTTTTTGAATATTTGGATTTGTTCTGAAATCAGTAGTTAGACTAGTTGAATGACAGTATTAGGATTATGAAGTGTTCTAGCTTCACAATTGTATTTGAAGCAAATCATTCATATTTGTTATGTAGCTTAAAATTTGTCTCTTATCTAATTTGCTTTGTTAATATCATTGAAATTGACCCTGTTCCTTCAGTAATTATTTTCTGACAGAAGATTTCATCTGGGATATTTCATTTCCAAGGACAAAGAATATAATCCTACTCAAAATCATTGAACTAGGACTGTTTATAAACATGACAGATCCTCTTAGAGTCATTTCCAAAGGACTATTTCCTCTGTCCCAGACTGAAAGTGATGGTCTATGGTTCTGGATGTTTTTTGTTTGTTTTGGGGTTTGGGTTTTTTTTAGTGAAAGCTTCATTATTTACAGCTTTACTTTTATAAAAAATATCTTATATAGCCTGTCATAAAATAATACAAGTTCCTAATTATGAGTGATTTGTACTTAAAATTAAATAGAAGTATACCTAATTGCCTTAAATCTTAAAGCATATCTCTTTCTATTCAAGTGGTGCAGTTGTATTTAACAGAACTGATAATAGTTTCAGGCAACCAAGGTACTTGGTTAGTAAATTCTAACAAGCTGACTACCAGCTGGTTAGCAGAGAATCCCAAGAGAAGGATATACTTGTCATCATGTCATCAGTTTATTTAGTTCTGCAAAAATAATTGAACATTGACTTCGTCAAAACCTGTTTGGGTGGTTTGAATGTTTTGTGAAGAAAGTTGTGGTTCTGGAATTTTCATACATAATTTTCAGTGTTTTTCTTTGAGCTATTGTTCTGGAATTTACTGAAATGCTTGTTAGTGTCTAAAAATCTATAGTGATAACTGTGTTGCTAGCAAGCAGCTTGAGAAAATACTGTTCCATGCATTACCAGATGATATTGTGACTAAGGGTTGTTATAGTGTGGAGGAAGGTGAGGGACAGGACCCAGACTGAATTAATAAATGAAAATTTAATGGATTACTTTTTTTACTAGTGTGTCTTCTTTCTACAGTATGCTCTATGAAATCTGTTTGCAAATGTGAAAGTTTGTTTTCTTACAGCCTAAGCTTCTTATGCGATGACAGATTTCAGAGAAATCTATTTTGAAATGCATCATGACTGTCTACTGTTGTCTTTATAAAAGAAAAAATTGATAAAACTATAGAATTTTTACCTCTTTGTTTTATAAAAATATAGTAAGCTTGCAGTAGCCTGGCAAATCTAGAAAATTCTATCATAAATATTATTTTTTCTGAAATTTGCACATTTTTTTCTTTTTTTTTTTTTTTTTCCTTGTTCCCAAAAACATCTGTGCAGAGGTGATGATTTTTTGATGCCAGAGTGTCAGGTAAAACTGGACATTTATATGTAAATTTAAGTTGATAAATATTTTACATTATCTTTTTATACTAGAGATTTGTCTCATTCAATTCCTTAGGCTAAAGTAGTTCCCTTTAATACTAGTTTTGACAATGACTGTTTGAATAACTTTGTTACATTATACTTTACTGAAGCTTTCTAAAACTACGCTATCTGTTGTAATTGTTTTTTCCCTCCTTTCCTCTTATCTTTTCTCTTTTCTGTACAGGTGATTTCTATTCACTCCTTTCCAAGCTGCTAGGAGAAAGGGAAGATGTTGTGCATATGCATAAGCATAACCCTACAGAAAAGGCAGAATCAGATCTTGTAGCTGAGATTGCTAATGTAATCCAAAAGAAGGATCTTGCCAGAGAGATCACAAATCGTGATGAGGGGGACAATACTATTCTTGTCAGAGACAGAATTCACAAATTTCACAGACTAGAGTCTACCCTGAGGCCACCAGAGAACAGACATTTCTCTTTACAACAACCTAAACATGGTGAGGGAAGCTGGGAAAAAGAACATACAGGAGGTGGGTTAGGGGTTAATTTTATACAATGAAATGCAATATAAAAGCTGTGATCCACATTAGCAAAATCTGAAGGGAATATCTGTTGTTGCTTGAGAGTATTTTACATGACAGTTTTCCTAATTACAGAAATGTTCTCCCTCAATTTTAGATGTATTTCAGTGGTGTACATTCCCCCTCCACGTATGAATAAAGAATGCATACCAGTGGCACAATACCAGTACTTTTTGGAACACAGAGTATTTTTTCTACTCTCAAGACTTTTACTTAATGATTTGATATCGTTTATGCTAAAACAAGGTGAACACAGGATATAGGACACATGAGAAGTGAAGAATTTCCTTAATAAAAGTAACTGCTATAAAATGGTCACTGGGATAATGCATTTTATGAGTTTTCTGATTACCTTGGTTTGTCAGATACAAGATTTCATGAAATTTATTGCTTTAATTCTACTAGATGTTTTTTCTCTCATTCAGAAAGAGTGGTAGTTAATTCTGAAAAATTATTGAGAAATAGAATTTTCTGCCTATTTATTTCATATTTGGCTTAGCTATTCAATTATACTTGGACAGGCTGTTTTATTATACTAGGATTATAATCCATTCCCTTCAGGTTTCTATGACAGCAGAAACCATGGAAGTATTGTGTTTGTTTTACTTGCATTTTGGTCTCTGTGATATTGCTTGTCCTTAGTCTTGCTAATGTGGAAAGCCAGATAATGCAGCATGTGACAAGTATCTCATAAAAGAAACTGGTATGTATGCATGAAAGTCATATGTATGTGTAAGCTGTAGCAGCACAGCTTGCTTTTATGATGCAACCAGCTAGCTTGATGTTTCCAAGCCTGTTGGACATGAATATACATCATTCATC
Organism: Antrostomus carolinensis; assembly: GCF_000700745.2. Lineage (NCBI taxonomy): Eukaryota > Metazoa > Chordata > Aves > Caprimulgiformes > Caprimulgidae > Antrostomus > Antrostomus carolinensis. The sequence continues at coordinate 11,913 of NW_010304630.1, read as the reverse complement.
ATCCATTTGATTTTTATTTAAGTTCAAAATGTTAAGATGTATTGTCTCTGCTTATCTGAAATTCTTTTATAGTAATTCAAATTCATCAAAATTCTGGGTTTGTATTTAACAGAAAACCAAAGATGAGGACTTTCCAATGTTTTGTTGTGCTAGTCAGTTAAATGAGAGCCTGTCAAGTTATTGACATAGGGGTAAAAAACAGGTGCGGTGTTACTATGTGCCTGACATAAGTGTAAATCATAAATAATTCCATAAGTGATAATATAATTAAATACTTGGAAGAGTAGTGTGTGTAGCATTTCTCCAAAACCATTCATTCAGTTCATACTAATAGCATGTAGTGTGTGGAGGGGAAAAAAGACATTTCCTTTGTTTTTTAACTGATTCAGAGGAGCATGTGTCAGTGAAGTGAATAAATGGCTTCGTTGGCACATCGTATGGCATGAATTCTAACTACAGAAAGCATTTGCTCAGCTACTTTAGTAGCGATATATTCATTTGGGGGGAATTTGTTAGTGGAGGACTAATAAATAATTGGTCTTTCAAATGATGAAATTTTGAGTTACAGCAAAAATGAAAACTGAAACTATCTTAGCATTTACCTTTTTTTTTAATGTTTGTGATACTGCTAACTACAGAAATTCTGAACTGCAGAAGCTGTCAGCACCATCTTTTGGCAAAAGAACTTGTATAGCAATAAAATCTTTACGCACATGTTTAGATTCTGTTTTGGCTACTATTTATGTATTAGAAGAACAGAACCTTCCATAACAGAACTTTCCTCTTCAAAAGAAGAAGTGGAACTTGAAGTGTTTTAATTTGTCTTGATTTAATTAAAAAATTGGCGCCCTTCATAAAATCCTTATTATGTTGAATTTTAAACATTCTCTGTATTTCTTAGGACAAGACTCTGGTTGCTATTAAATTAATTTCATTAAACTGTTTTGAAATTACCAGAATTAAAATAGTTTAATATTTTTAGTCTTGCATATATTCTGATTTTAAACACGTAACTGGTCTGAAATAGCAAGTGTTAAGTAAGCAATAGCAATATGTTGAGTAAGGTTGTTATAAATGTTATGTTTATAACTTTATACAATTGCTCTTCCTGCACTGTTGTTATCCTGTTACCCTGAGACTGGTCACTAGTCAGTCAGATTGTTCAACATCACCACAGCCAGTATAATTATATCTCCTAATTAAGGCAAACAGTATAATTTTCCAATTTTTAAAAACCCTTTGTTCAGTGCTTACTTATATTTATCAAGATTTAAATGACTACTCTGGTAGGAAAGTAAATGCAACATGTCTAAAATTTGTAATGTTAAAAGCTAGCGAGAGCTCCCAGGGATTTCTGGACAGTAAATTGCAGTTTTGCCAATAAATAAGGCTTTATTCTTTCACTTGTAGAGAGATTAGAGGCTGTTTTGCAAGTTTTAAATCTATGCAGTTCTTTATAGTTTTGCTGATTAAAGGAATTACTCTAAATTACAGGGTAGAAGATCTGGTACTTAGTTTAGAGATCTTATTTACAACAAAACTGGTGATTTTTTAATTTTTTTTTAAGTAATTGTAAATTATTTCAATGGGTGAAATAATTTTCTTTGGTTTCATGTGTAACTGTACCATGGACTACTTAGTTTTGTAGGGAATTAATAATCGGTCTAAGATAAATAAAGTCTAAATTTACCAAGTATTTGTAAAAAGCTAGTTGCCTTAAGATAAACCTGTATCAAAGGACTTTCAGTATGGGGCTTTCAGAGGGAAAAGGGAAGATAACAGTAATAAAGCAATTTTGGAAAAGTGTGAGAAAATCTAAAGGCTGTGTAGAGGCTGGAGTTCTTGTGATTAGACTGTATTTCACTGTACATTCATTTTATTGTTTTGATCTATCAGAAATCTTTTAGTCCTGTAAGTGTTAACATACTGTATTTTATAGTACATGCCTTTTGAGAGACTGAATTTTACAGCCCAAAATGTAGGCTTTCTATATTTAGCCTATTTATTTTAATGTTTATAATTTTTTTTGGAAAAAGCTCAGAGGCCAAGAGGCACTGTGACGTTAAATGTACATAAGTTTTCTGAAAGTTAACTTAGACTGGTATGGGGTGGGCAAGTGAGGAAGCAGACACTGGATTTCCATCCTTTTATTTCTTTCAAAATGCTAATGTCCATTAATATACCTGGCACTGCTTCTGCTTGTGACCAACTGAACTGTACGGAAGTGTGGATATGTTTTGGGTTTTTTTTCTTAATGGCTTTTCTTTTAGCTTGGAACTTTTCTTCCACTAAATTGCTATAGAGTAGAACTTGTTTTAGAAATTTCTGATTACTGTCTTGGATTCACTGCAGTTGCTGTTTGTCTTAGGTTTGTTTTAGCCTAAGAGCTTCTCTGTCACCTACTCTAGCGATGGTATCTTAAAACTACAAAGGTAAAATATCTACTAGCCTGTGGTAGGTTTTCAGCACTGATTTTATCTTTCACCTGTGTAGATGCTGTTACTCCTCAGACTACATCTCATCCAAGCTTAATGGAAGTGAGAGGCCGGGAGGGGAGTTGGGTAATGCTTAATCAGAACAGTTGGGTTGCACAGGTGATCTGAAGACTTTGGGCATTGTTTCCCTTTTCATTTTTCCTACCATTTGAAGATCACTTCCAGCTGAACCCTCTCAAACCCTTTGGGTGCTGCGGGTTAAGATCTGTGATCTGTCTTGTTTCAAGGCACTGATGCCATGTCGCTTTGTGAATGGAGATATGTTTTTACAGATATGTATTTCACCTGGCTAGATGGTACCACAGTGATCCATTTTTAGGGTCACAGCAAAACACATAAACTTTGGGTGAACTGAAAGTTGCGAAGTACAGAGTGATGCTATCAAACACATTGAACACTAGTGAAACAGCTCCATCTTCACTTAACTGCAAAGAAATTGCTTTCTGTTTGCCTTCAGTTTGGCTATACATACCTACATACAAAGTCTGCATGTTAGAAATACGTGAATTATACTGAACAAATTAATTTCTGAAAGGAAGGACTAATGGGTTTCCTAACATGTAGAAGGCATTTTAAGATTTTTTTCTTTCTTTCTTTTATCAGAATAGTGATCTTTTTTTTGCCATTACATTTTTTATTTTAGGGAATATTGTTCAGTTATCTCTTAATACTGACAGAGCAACCCAGACCAGCATCTTCCAAATAGCATTTAAGCAGTCTGTTTGTGAGAAATTAATCCTTGTAGCCAACACTCCACAACTTTTTCAAACTTTGAACTGTTCATGCCTTTAATCAGTGTATGTCTATTTTTACTTAAAACAAAGATTGAAATAAACATCTTTTTATATTTTTAATTTTAATCTTTAAATTAAAACTACATTTGTCTCCCTTAATTGAGGAGTTTTATGATGTAAGACAAACACAAGAAGTATCCGACTTTTCAGTAGTGGTTCACTTACTAAATCCTGTGCTGTTGATTTAGTGTGAAAATCAGATTTGTGTTATTCAAAAACTATCCAGTATTTATTCTTGAAAACTGTGTTTTATGGTGTAAAGTGACAGGTGTTCTACCCTTTTTCATCTCTTTCATCAGATTTAGAAATCTATTTCCTATTCCTGCCTATAATATTTGGATTAGGTTATGAACACTATCCAGAACTAATGCATATGTTGGCTGCAAGAAATGTCATAGGCAAACTTCACAGAATTACTGTTTTATTTGCTCTCGTTGTTTTTCTTCCTTCCCTGTATTTTTGTTTTCTTAGTATTAAAAGCTTTTTTGAAAAAAGTAATGAATAAACCTTTTCTGATATGTAGTTGGTTTTGTCATTCATAGTCTTTGTTACACATTTTTTAATACAACTCGGATAGGTTAATAATATTTAAATTTGCCTGTCAATTTTGGATAGTAGTTGTATAGTTCTGTAGAAAGTATTGACAGAGCTCCTAAAACTTCTAGAGTCTGCATAACTGTATCCTTATAAGATGGAGAAAAGAATAGAGTCAAAAGCAGTTTTGAAGTTCCTGTCATCCTACGTGTAGCAGGATGCCAGTGCTTGTGCATGCTTTACTACAGTAAAACTATAAACTGTGCTTGGAATTAAATTGCAATGCATTAATGGGAATACCGCATGTAAGAAAATGTCTGTGTAATTCTCAACAGTCTGTACCAGAAGCCAGTTAACCATGTTTTTTATAAATATGCTACATGAATGTCTGTCTTGTATTTGTTTCTTTTGTCTTTGGTCAGATTTCCACGTAGAAGAGGCTGTTGAGTGGCCTGGGTTAGACCTCAAACTAGGTCAAGTTTCTGGGTTGGCTCTGGACCCTGAAAATAACCTAGTCATCTTCCACAGAGGTGATCATGTTTGGGATGAAAAGTAAGTAGATATTCTGCCAAACAGCCTATTAGAAGATCAAATTGGTGTGTCCTATTTGTGTATCTTCTCAAGGAAAGGTAGATTGGAGCTCCTTTTCCATTTAAAATTCAGTTCTTTGTCTGAAATTGCCTTTGAGAGACTTGCAGTGGAAGTGGTGACTGACAGTTGGAAGATGATGGGGTTACTAGGCCTTTAGATAGTAAGAATGTGTCTCCAGAGGTAAAGAACATAGTACATTAGGTCCTTAAACTGTATAACCATGTTAGTATGATATTCACTGAGATTAATTATCTCTGCTTCTCCATGTTTTTTACCAGGACTAATTATCCTGGGGGAATGATGTTTTATTGCAGTGTACTATTATTAGGACCTGGCTTTAAGACATGGAAAGCTAGCTGCAGTGTATCTTCATTCTTTTTTGTCTTTATGTCCACTGAACAAAACTGGATTATTATAAGGCACTCTCTCAAAACAGGCTTTGTTCTACTCATTTGATAAAATTTACTACATTTAGTGTCACTCAAAACAAAAAAAAGTCCAAACTTTATAATGACCATTTTTGTAGAGTTTGTAAATTAATATACTCAAATGTATATTATTTTAAGAACAGAACATTCCAAATAAAGTACAATGTCCGTATTTATACAGTGTCCTTATGTTTTTGAGTTTTAACATAGTATGTCTAACTGTTCAGATGGACACCTTGGAAAAAATTCCATGAAACTGTAACAGAACACTGACAGGAAAGAGTATTAGCCTGTAACACAGTAGGAAAGTAAGTTCTTTGGGTTTTTAGCTAAATAACATAATGCAGCACATAAGACAATCATTTGTATCTTGTGCATTATATCAGTTATCTCTCCAGCTCAAGTTTATATAAATATAGACTATAAAATTTGAAAGGATGAGACATGCTGCAACTTTTATTACTCAAGCTTCAAGTAAGAGCTGATAGTGATTTGGTTTTTTTTCATCCTCCTACACATGAATATAAGTGCTGTTCTTTGTGTCATTGAAGAAAGAATTGAAAAAATACTTGAAAATAGGCTGTCAGTTGTATTAATTTCTTACTTCTGAAATGTGTATTTTTGAGTGTCTGGCAACTGAGATATACCCACAATCCAGGGCACAAAACTAGAGTTTGAGACCAAGCAGTATTTGGAGAGCCTACAGATTTCAAACAACAACAACAAAAAAACCAACATTCTCTAAAATAGCAAAGGAGCATAATGAATTTCGGCAGACATTTCTACAGACAGGTTGAACTTCAGCTTTCTTATGGTGTGGGTGCAGAAGATCAGAACTGTGATCTGGAGTCTGGAAATCCACGTATCTACCAGCTGTGCTGGGTAACACCACAGGTTCACTTAACTCAGCCCTGGCCTTGACAGCAGCCATTTTTCGTATTCTGTGTATTTCTAGCCTGTAATTATTGAACTTCCCAGAAAAATGCTTTATCTTATATTTGATATTAGTAGTGCTCATCTGTACATCAGTCTTGTGTGGGAGTTTGCCATATTTGCCATCATCTGGGGACTGAAGTTGGAATGAAGTGAAACTGCCTGGCCTTATAAATGTGATCAGAAGCATTCAGTCCCCAGTATGTAACCAAGATGTAAGAAGAGCTGTTGCTAACTGAAGGTGGTTATGGGTCTTCCATAAAGATAACTATACGTGAAATCGTCATTCATTTTAGAGAGATTTTGTTCACAAGTATTATTTTTTTCTTCTTCTTGTGGAGCACAGTTATCAATATATACAGGGGCTAGTGCTGGAAGGAACCCTTAAATCAGATTGGCTAAAATCTCTGTAGGCCTGTTCATATAGAGTATTGTAACTTTAAAACAATGTATTTGGAAAGGATGCCTCTGGTTAAGCTGTTGTTCCATATCTTGTGGCCCTGAGAAGAGACACATGGAAGTGTGTGCAGCCAGTGAGCCTTCCATTTTTATCTTCAGGTATGCAGTGGGCATATGAAATAGTCTGGGAACATTCTCATGGGTTGTGCTGAAAAGGAAGGAGTATATTTGTTCTCATTTTTCAATAAAAAGGAAAAAAAATGAGTATTTCAAAGGGCTTTATCATGACTATTGTACAGGGAAGTAATCAGACTTTTAAGTTAATGTTTATAATTACCTGCAAATACAGTTAATTAAGTATAATATTCCTTACCAGATCATAAATGTGATTAATGAATCAAGCCTGAAAGCCCAGAATTTATTTTCTCGGTTTCAATGCTTCACCAGCATAGTACAGAAACAAATTAAATGAAAATTATCTGTGCTGTTAGGCAACGCACAAATGTTTCCAATGCATTATTAATATATGCCATAAAAACTGGATCCTCATTCAGCTAAATATGGATGAACAGTCAGCTTCAATCTGCTTTAGAATGCATATCAGTTATACAATGACAAGCCCTGTAATACAGTAGCAGCTCTTCAGTGGCTGTAACATTCCTTCTGTGCATGATTTTTTAAAAAAAATCCTTTTAAATAAGTCAGGTTTTTTTACCACATCATCTCTTCCATTTCAGAGCAGTCTTTGCTATATGCAGCGTGTGCTGTTCAGAATGAAAAAAAACGAAGAACTGTTCACCTGGTTGAGCAGTGAATCAGTTGGAAGTTATTTTGCATTTTGTGATGAAAAATTTATACTATTCAAGCAATTTACAAAGGACATAATATAGAATATAAACTGCATTCTTGTTCCTACATTCTTAAAAAGCTAGGCGGGTGGCAGGTTAATTTGGGCTGAAGCACAGTACCACAATGGTGATGGGTATTGATCAAGAATAGAGTTCAGGATTGTGCCTTCAGGGGTTATGACATCAGATGGTCTGTCTAAATTTTATATGTAGCCCATCAGAAGGACGTTAGATTTAGCAATAAATTGTTTGTAATAGTGTGAAGTAGGCAGCTGAGTAGAAAAATAGCAGTGGAATTGTGGTTTGAATTAACAGTAGTGACATATGCAACATATTTTAGTTGTCCTTTGATTGAATCAATCTGCAGAATCTATTAGAAACTATGCCTCAGAGCAATATGACGTATAATAGTAAGATGTTATTTTGTTTATTTGGTTTTGGTCTTGCTTCTTTTAAGCTAGCAGTAGTCAGCATAGTTTGTGTCCTCTTTTATCAGTTGAAAGAAAGGAACATTGACTGCCTGGGAAATTGGCCACAAACCCTGGTAAGGAAACAGTGACACTGATTCTGTAGCATGCTAGTCTTCCTCCTAGAAGATATTTGACGGGGAGAAGATGCATGGAACATCTCTCCCATAAACTCATTTCAAAGTTCACTAGGCTTCCTTTGCATAAAATACCATACAATCTTGTATTTACACTGAAAGCGCTCAGTTCCCAGAACTGTATATTTGTTAGCAGGAAACACTTAGAAGTCTGGACAGCACTGTTACTAATGACCAAAATCATTATAAGGAAAGCCAATAATTTTTTTAAGTTGTCTAGCTTAGTCAGTTCTCCAGAGATATAATCTTGTTTTCTGAGAGTTTTTTTGTACAATACCTAGCATCATCACAAAGATTCTCTTATTTGATTAGCTTTGCTGATTAATAATAACATTAATAGTCACATTAGTTCAGTCTGTCCAGTGCTGGTTCTCCAGTTGTGGTCATCCATACTTAGAGCAAGTCCTTAAAAGTCATTAGACTCCTTTTTAAATAAAACTGTTTAAAACCAAGAAAACTTGTCATGGAAGATTACTGTCACTAATGGTAAAGAATAAAATAACACATGCTGAACCATGGTCAAACAAGCAGATCATGTCAAAGAAGCCTACATCAGTAAGCCTTTGTGTGCCAGTACCATTTACCCTGTGTCATTATGACAGAGAATTCAGGAGGGCTCAGTAGAGAACGATTAACCATTCCTAGTGAAAGGGATTTACTGATTTCTATCAGAAATTACATAGTCACAGATAGTCACTATACATAACAGCAATATCTAAATACTATTTTATAACCATAGCCTATGCAGAATCTTAAACACATCCTGACAGAGATTTTTCTGGTTATGTATGAAGCCAGTATTGCTTTTCCACATTGAAAATTCTATAAAAATTTAATGTTATGGAAGAGGAGAGGCTGCTACAACTGTAAAATATAAAGTTTTAACAGCTTTATTCATAGCCTTCTCTGTGACTACAAAGTATATTCCTCTTTACCAAGTTGCATCAATCATAGATGCGTTTCTCTTAGTATTAACAAACATTTAAAAGTACAAGGTGGGAGAGGGGAGTATGTCTTGTATTCACATGTTTTTCATCCTCAGTCAAATACTGTTTTCTGACATTTAAAACTAAATTTTGTTCAAAATATTTTACACTCTGTTTACCTTCACTAAATGCTGAATGTGTACTTCAACAGGTTGGGGTAATAGCCAACTTTTCTGTAGGGGTACAGACAACAATATTTTTTATTCTTTGTTAAGCATATGATAATTTTATTCCTGGTAAATGCTTCTGGAAAGTTACTCCCAGTTCCTAATGTCTGGAATAGTGACATATTTAAATGTTGGTTATTAATATATTCCATGGATCCTGAAAATTTAAGGGTAGAGTTGTGGGTTAATTTTATTTAGACTACATTGTTTGATTTCCCATTTCTGATTTGCCACAGCAAAGAAAAGGAAGAAAAAAATTAAGCTCTTGCTTGCTTGCTTTAGGATTATCTTAATTGTTGCTGTGTTGATTTGTTGCTCCTTTAGTTTGGAAGTCATGACCTCAGTAGAAAATGCAGACATACAACACTATAACAATCATACAATAATGTAATAAAGCTTATTTAAAGAAAAAAATAAGCCAATAACCCCACACTGGAATTAAACTGCAAAACTTTGCTTTAAGTTGCATGTGTGTTGTTCATCAGCAGCACCTTCTAATGCAGGTTTTCTATTCCACTATTTTTGTGTAGTTCTTTTGACAGCAAATTTGTTTATCAGCAAAGAGGACTTGGACCAATTGAGCAGAACACAATTCTTGTCCTGAATCCAAGTAATGCAAAACTGCTTTATTCCATGGGCAAAAGTCTGTAAGTTGTTTTTCTTTTATCAATAGATCTAACATTTTCGTATATTTACTCCAAAAAGTCCCCAAACCGATTTTCACATGTTTTATATTACAATGTGTGATTGTAGCCTCTGAGTTTATTTAAATAAATAAATAAATCAATCAATCAATAAATACAAATTATTAAATCAACTCCTAATAAAAGTAATTGCCGTCTTTACCACCTCTTTTCTAGCAAATCATACCACTTAATCTACCAAACAGATTAACAGAAATGCAGAGCTCATGAGTATTGTGTATTGTTCTTAAAGATTCCAAACATTAGCCTGAGTTAGATACCACACATCGAATTAATTTCAGAGCTGAGACACTGTTGTCAAGAAAATTCTATTCTGTAAATTTATCTTTTTCATTAAATAGTACAGGTGGTTAATAAGTACAGCATTTGTTGATCTGTAGATAAAAAGTTAAATCCTCACATCTACATCATTCTTCTTGAAAGATGTTTTTAACTTGATTCTTTGACATTTGTGCTTGCAGATTTTATTTACCACATGGTTTGAGTATAGATAAAAATGGTAACTACTGGGTCACTGATGTAGCTCTCCATCAGGTATGTTTTTGAAGCTTCCCTACTAGGACCATAATATTTTGCCAAAAAATGTTTTGTTTTCCTAGAGATTTGACATAAATTATTTATCTAGGCCTGTTAAGATAAACATTAAGAATATGTCTACAGAAACTGACTCCTGTGGCCTTCATGGAATACAGTTGTGTTGAATAATATGAGACATGAACATTGTATTCAGGAAATAAAAGTATCTGTTTTATAACAATGAAATAACATATTTTTCTGCTACATCTTTACTTATCAATTGTCCTATGTACTTAAACCCAGAATCTGACACCAGCTCCTTTGCTGTAGTCACAGGAAATTTGTATTTTATAATAAAACAGAAACTTCCTAGAGTAAACACTATTGAAAAACTGGTAAAGATGTGATAGTCAATATACTAAGGCTATGTTTGGAATATAAATTGATTTTATATACAGTAATAGATATTTTTCCATAGGCAGTCATCCCACTTACATTTCACCTTCCATAACTGAAACCTCTTCTCCTTTCTCATTGAATAAAAAAAGGTTTTCAAACTGGGAGCAGATGACAAAGAACCATTACTGATCTTAGGAGTGGCTTTCCAACCAGGCAGTGACAAAAATCATTTCTGTCAACCAACTGATGTGGCCGTGGATCCGATCACTGGCAGCATTTATGTCTCTGATGGCTACTGTAACAGTCGAATCATTCAGTTTTCTCCAAAGGGATTGTACATGATGCAGTGGGGAGAAGGTACAGGTCAGAGCTCTTGGTACTTTACCTGTACTGCTGTTATCATGAACTCATCATGAACCATGAGATTGCTGATGTTACTGTTACTTTTATTTATAAATTTATATTACTGAAATACCTTCCAGCCCCTAGCTGAATTTCAGCCTTGTCATTGTATTCCAGTTGTCTGTCGTCTATTCATACAGTTACTTGTAGTAGTTAAATATTTACTAAAAATAAAAAATGGGAATTGGTTAGCATGCTTTCAGTGCAAGTGTTGGCACACCCTGTCTTACCAAGAAAATGATCCAACTTTCACAAAAACATTTTTTTTCTTAAACATTTTATGAAATAGTATAAGCCTTTACCATTTTTACAAGATTTATGGCATGATCCCATCTATTTTAAGTTTTGTGAGTAAGTTTATTTTTGCCTGACACAGATTTATGTATCAGGCATTAAACTATTCCACATACTATAGGAAAACAGTGAACATGCAGAATTTACAAAGACAATGCAAAAGACTACCGTATTTTACCTACCTAAATGAGTAAAACTGCTATGAGAAGAAATCAAGATGACTTTATTCTTTTCCCAGTGTTAGATTGTGTTATGTGACATATTGCTATTTCTAAGCAAAACTGATAGTTTCAGTGTATACTTTAACACAAACCTGAATATTTTGTATTGCAGAGACTTCTTTAGGCAGAGCCAGACCTGGACAGTTTCATGTTCCTCACAGCTTAGCCCTGATCCCTGACTTCAGTCAACTGTGTGTTGCAGACAGGGAAAATGGTCGAATTCAGTGCTTCAGGTTAGAGAATGGCAAGTTCATAAGAGAGATAAAGCATAAATCATTTGGAAGAGAGTTGTTTGCAGTTTCATATGTTCCAGGTAATCTTTTTTCCTATTCTTCAGATTTCAAGTAGCTGCTTTATGCCAGTATATCACAGTACACAGTGTTATTTCATGAAGAGTTTTATTATGTTATTTTAGGTCAGATATTTATTCTATTTCAAAGTAGAGCTGATGTAATGGAAAATTTAGAACTACCCCATTTTCCTATTTGCAGGATGAGGAAAACTTGCATATAATCTCTCCTTCTGAGAAATGACTGATTAGACTTCCTAAATGTGATGTCAACAAGTAGATCATAGAATCGTAGAATCATAGAATGGT
>NW_010304629.1:0-50755 GCF_000700745.2 Antrostomus carolinensis | reverse complement strand
CAAGAAAGACAGAGATCTTCTAGAGAGAGTCTAAAGGAGGGTCACAAAGATGATGAGGGGCCTGGAGCATCTGACTTACGAGGAGAAGCTGAAAGAGCTGGGACTCTTCAGCCTGGAGAAGAGAAGACTGAGAGGGGATCTTATCAATGTCTATAAATACCTGAAGTGTGGGGGCCAAATGGATGGGGCTGGGCTCTTTTCAGCAGTACCCAGTGACAGGACAAGGGGCAATGGGCAAAAACTGGAACACTGGAAGTTCCAGAAAAACTTAAGGAAAAACTTCTTTCCTGTGAGGGTGACAGAGCACTGGAATGGGCTGCCCGGAGAGGTTGTGGAGTCTCCATCTATGGAGATGTTCAAAACCCGCCTGTTGTAGGGAACCTGCTTTGTCAGGGGGGTTGGACTAGATCATCTCCTGAGGTCCTTTCCGACCCCTACAATTCTGTGATTCTGTACTGACAGGAGGAGTTAGGATTTGAGGAAATCAAGAGAATGTACCTTCCCCCACAGTTCTGGTGTGGCAGGGGCTTGGAACATCCCCTAGCATCGCATTCAGGGACACAAACCCATAGAAGATACTAGCTTAACACCCTTCTATTTTTTATTTCCTTAAAGTGCATTAAATATAAGTAATACAAAAACAAGAAGGAGAATGAAGGACATACTCCCGAGGTCTATTTTCTATTAAATGCAACAAAACTATTTTCCCTTCTTGTCTCAGTTAGTGCCACTGAGCTATGAATTTAGACACTGCTCATAAAGTTTACATTAGCCATATTTCAACAGCCTTTTACTGCTGCTGTGAAAGCATATGAAAATTTTGATGATACTTCTGACTGGAAAGGACTTTGAAACTGCCTCTAGCAACACTAGACACTGTCTGAACAGCTCTAACAAAACCTGTGCTCAAGTGTGTCAAAAGTATAGAAATTCAGTTTTTCGTAGTTAAAACAGAACAACATTGGTAGGACATGGTAACTATGAGGCTTTGTTCTGAAACCTAGCACAGGGTTGGCAGGAGCAGTCAGTAAATATGTTAGCTTTATGATCTTGTACTATAATTGATAAAATATTGGGTGTGCAGCAATTTGTGGGGCTGCATGATAAATCATGCCATGTAAACTTTCAACGTTAAAAAGAAATTATTTGGGGAGGGATCACAGTTTAACATCAGCTTTCAGACCACAGCAAGAGCTGCAGGAGAAAGACTGAGGAGATGGTGAATGGCAGTCATGCCATTCATGTAAGGAAGGCTAGCTTTAATTCAAAGTGGTTCCCAGAGAAAACAAAACACTGAATAGCTCCCTAATTTACACCTACTGAATCACTCTTCTGGAATTAAGCACCATCATGTCAACAGAGAGGAAAAATCCTTATGATTGTCTTCAATGACACATGCTTCTTTCTGTTGCCTATATATGGGGCTCAGACACTTTGAACAGCTAAATTTCAATCAGAAGTTGTGAATATTATGATATATTTCTAATAAGACAACCTAGGATTGTCCTAGAAACGTCAGTGTATGGATAACAGAAAAGGAAGCATAGTATGATTTCCAACATCAGCATCTGGTCCTCAAACTGTCTTCTGAACTTTCCTAAAAAAGAAAATCTGTTCAGCTGTGACAGACAGTATCTATTTTATTTCTTTATTTTACATGACGCTACATTCTTTCAATAGGCTACAGCTGGACAGCCGAGACAAAGCCCCTGTTTGCCTTCTCATGGTGGTTGCACCATCCACTTGGTGAAGCGTGTGGAGGGAAGGCAGGGTTAATCCGCTTCAGGGCAGTGCAGAAATGGTCCAGCATGGGGCCAGAGGAGGGAGGTGGGTTGAGGGCAGCAAACAGAGCCAATGGCACAGGTTGGAATGCCTGTCAGAGAACAGGCACCCAGCCAGGCTCCACGGAAAGAGAGACTTTTCCAAGAGGGACTGCATGCAATGTGATGCATTGCAATAGTCAATGGAAAGGTTCTTGGGCTGGGAGCAAGATGAGCAGAAAGGACCCCCGCAACCTGCAAGGACGTGGGGGCCAGGGGAAAATCAGTGGACAGATGCCACTTGTTTTAGCCCAATCATTTTGACATTTTTCTGTTTTCAAGTGTTGTCTGCTCTAGCACCTGCTCAAAGAAAACTGTCTATATAATGTGAAGGTCCTTGACAGCATTTCTGAGCTGCCATTAAAGGTGCAGCACAGGTCACAAGTTACACATCAAAAGGTCTGATTGATTCAAGACCCAGAATCTCCTCCCTTTTCCAGCAGATTTTGGCATAACTTTCTTATGAAAAATAGCTTAAAGAATTACAGGATTATGCATACTGAGGTAAAACAACTATTTTGCACCAGAAGATTTCTCTACGTGAAGGTGTAGAGCAAAAGAGATATGTTCTTTGGAAAAAAAAAATACTGTAGTCAATGTCTCTCTATTTAAAACTCTGTTCTTACTCTTAAACCACGTTTTGTTTCAGGTTTTGTGATTTATGTACATTCTCGATCTCACGTGTTTTGTTTCTACAAGTATGCTCCTTTAGCACAAACAAAGATTTTATGTTATCAGTTATTTGGTATATTCGTTATGAAAGTTCTGGGATTGTCTACACACCCTGGACGTACAGACTGAAGAATTATTTATTGGCAGCTTGGTCACCACATTCAGAAAATAAAATAGGATTCCTAGATAGCTGTTTAACAGAATAAAGTATGGTATGGAACAACAACTCTAACAATATAAACTTTCAAATAGTGTGTCTAGAGGTCAGGTTTGCAGGGAAATGTAAATTAACAGAGACTTTGAAAGTCAGTAGAGCTCTTATGATAAACCAGTCCTATGTATTTATACGTAAGACTGTTCATATAGAAGAGCTCTTCAAACTCTCAGACATCTGTGGAAGGGAAAGGATACTTCCCAAGTTTTGAGTTAAGAATTTCAGAAGCACTGAAAAACACTTTACCATGCCATACAGTTATAAACTTCTCATGTAACAAGAACCTGCAATTTCCTCACACATGCATTAACTGCAGAATTGAGAAAAAACAGCTTAAGGACCTGACCAAGACCAACCACTTGAATCCTACTAACACCAGGAAGAGGCCACAAGCAACAGCAGAAGCAAAGTCTGGATTATCTTGTACTGCAACCAAAGCAAGTATGTCAAAAGCTGCGAGGCAACCAAAAGAAATGAGAGCATTTCCATTCAAAAAACTCAATGCCAGCAAAGCTCAAAGAACACACAGAAATGGAGGCTAAGCAAGGTAAAGATTTCTTAATATACAGCAAGGCCCAGTACTGATCCAGAAATAAGAAAGAATTTAACTAGCCATATTTCTTCCAGAATAAACCACCCTAAGGCAGGAAGGTTCATCTGACGATATAAAGTCTCTCACAGCTGGTGTCAAGGTATACTGTAGATATTAATTTTAATTTGGTACTTAAGTAACTTTACACATTTTTTCCTCCTGACTAAAATCCGAACAGTTGGGTATCTTTCAAAAAAACAGAAAAATGACTCAGTAAAATAGGGATTTATTGTAATTTAACTTGAGGGTGTGTTTCTAGCATCTTTTATCATAATAATGGCAAAAATATAAGTATTTACTATATGTAATTAATATTATTGGCCTATTAGTAAAAGTAAAAATAATGTTTTATGAGTATTTGTCCTCTGCCTGGTACAAGCATTTACAGAAGGGTTCTACCAGGTTGTGGGAGAACTGTAGAAACTTGGAAATCATTCTAAGCAAATTGAGATGTGAAATGAAAGCTGAGAATCCCAAGGAAATGTAAGTAGTTATTTAAATCTCTCTTATAAGCTTGAGGAGCTTACACAGCACACTAATAAAAGGAAAAAAAAATAAATTGAAAGTCTAGGCAATCATAGGAACAATTGGATATTAGCAGGCAAGATATAAACTGCCTACAAGGGAAATGAGTACCCAATAGAGCTTTTTCTAGCTGGAGTGGGTGGGAACATATTCTTCTCCTGTAGGTATCTTACTCCCTGCAGTAGGATACAAATTTAAAACACCTGTTACTTTGGTCAAGCAGAACAACTCACAGGTCCATAGATTCAACAAGAAGCATCATGAAGTTTGTCACTCTTGTAAAGCAACAATGAAATCTGTTCTTTTGTCTCCTGCTGATGTTTCTTGTGTCATGAACTTGCACTGTGAACAAGCTGTGTCCTTTTGGAAAACACTTGCAAGAGGGCACAGAAAGCACGTGTGGCAGCCACAACTGAAACTGCCGAAGAAAACACAGCCATACTGGCAATAAGAGCAAGAATGCATTTTCATTTTAGTAACCCTACTGCAGAAGCTTACAAGGATGCAACAGTTCTTGAGAAATGCTTCAGAAAACTGAACCTGTCCTGCCATCTTGTCACAAAAGGGGAAAGTATGCAGTACCTGTCAGAAGACATGGTAAATTAAATCATCCATTAGCTTCTGCTTGATCCATCACTTGACAGGGTTCTTGCAAGCAAACACTCAAATGTTGAATAACAAAGAAAAGAACAAGAGCAAGAAGAGGTCTTTTGATGTGCAAGGTAAAGCCTCTGACAATTTAAATTACTACAGGTGATTTCAGTTTAAATCAAGAGTTTTCAAAGTAAATGCACATAAAGCACTAATCCATCAGAATGAGGTTAAAGGCGATAAAAATCCTACAAACGCAATTTTAAATTACTAATTAGCTACTCAATAGAGCTATTGCAGCTGTTCTTTTTGCTAACCATTAAACTATAAAGATATGAAGACAATGAAAGGAGAATGACCTTCTATATGTCAAAGAATATTGCTGAAGGCATCTGCAGCTAATGGGCCTGTGCTTGCTCGTGCAGAAAGAGTAAATAGGTTTATTAGCTTACTCAGCTGGAAAATGCTTAGCAACTACTGGTCATCTGATAACAAATTTAATTCATAGTTCATTTAGCTACAAAGGGAACTGATTTTTTTTAATGCTGTTATTCAAATGTCCTGAAACATAATCTGTACCCAGAGGGGTAAAAGAGAGTCTCATGAACCCTAGAACAAAATGTTTTCTACTTATTCTGTCCTCGTTTGCATCCTATACCACTGCATGTGAGTTTCTTACAATTTAAGCATTGATTTCCCAGAAAAAAGATTAGCTCCTGTAACTAGAGATAACAAATAGAAAAAATGAAAGCTTCCTGAAATCCATATCAGTCATGTTGCAACTACAAAGATTCCCTAATGATGTGTTTAAAAATCTTTTTTAAAGTCTATTTTGTAAAAATATTCCATTGTTTGACTTAAAACAACATATTTTCATACCACAGTTTTGCTCTCAAAACACATCTTGGATTTTATTTGGATCAGATTCTTCTGCTAGGTATAAACTACTATCCTTATGTTAACTGTCTTGTCCTAGATGTGAAATCAAGAAAGGGTCATACCTACAAATATTTGCCTGCAGCTGCCTCAGGGAACCCCTCCCAGACACTGATCTTCTGGAAGTTTTTTCTACACACTGAGGAAAGAACTACAGCTAAGACTGGCAGAAAGGGGAAATGAACATTCAGGACGAGGTAGAAAACACTCTCCACTCAGAACTTCCTCATAAATTAGTCACAAAATCAGTACTACAAGTTCACCTGTGTTATTTTGTTCCCTGTAGAAACCCACTCGGTGGCAAAGACTAAAGCAACTTGAGAAGTTCTCGATAACACAGATCAAATATAACCACACTATTGAGGGGCTAGTACAGAGGAGCAATCAAAATCTACATATAAGTAGTATGATAGCAGAATCCAGCACATATTTGTCATGGGAAGAAGGAAGGTAGAGAAAGAGGATAGAAGATTCTACCCTTACTGAAGCAATTAATCCCTCTCTACCCCCACCCAGGTCTTCCTTAGACACTCATTTTTAAGCCAGATATCATTTCCTCCAATTGAATGGAATCTTAAACATTCACATTTGTTCCAGTAATAGGTTTGTTTATTATTATTTATTCCTTATATAACTTCTTAACTGTCAACAATAATTCATAGAACAGGTAGAAAAAATAGAAACTTCTGCTAAATTTCTGGAATATTTACAAAATATATTAATTAATTCTGTGGCCTGAATTATCATTAGTATTTGTAGATACCTAGTGTTCTTTAAGTTGAACAGTCATTCTCATACCTGTGAAACCCATTAGATAATTTCCTGTTCTTAAAACACAGAAATTAAAATTGAGTTTGTTGAATGACACTGCTGTTGCTTGTGACAAGCATTTTTAGACAGATTCATGTCTTATTTATGATAACTTTAAAACAACTGAAGTCAAATCCTTCAATTTTCTTTGCAAAACTGTGTGAAAAATATCACACTGATAAATCGAATTGAGAGGTTTGATTAAAATCCCTGCTCAGCACCACATCTTTAGATATCCGCAGTGTTGAAACATGATGTAAGAGAAAAGACAGTATTCATTTGGCATCGTGTTTGTCACAGCTTGATCTTCAAACAGGGAAAAAAAGAGGAGCTCTGGCATTTTCTGGTTTAGCTCAGAATAAATCTAACAACATTAGTTTGACAGTGTGAGCACTTTAGACAGGTTATGAACCCCACTACTGCAGCCATATTTCCTCTGGTTAAGTCAGTTAACCCACATATGGTCATCTAGAACTCTTCACTCAAGAACTGGTGTGATGCTGTTCTATGGCAGTGCTGTATTTTCACATTAAATGGATGTATGCATGGGTATTTTCTTTATAAACTGTTGCAGTAGTAACTTATCAGAAGAAATTAAATGTTCAGACTACAGTAGTGTCTTTTATACGCTTTTAGAGATGTCTTGTGGCTCAGGGATGTTTTGTATGCAGACTGCCAGATTTAAACGCCCACATGAAAAACAGTTATATGTGAATCACACACTGCAGTAGAAAAAGCTCATCAGATTTCTAAAAGCTATTGTATTTTTGTAGAAGTAAAGATGCATTAGTCTTAAAATATCAGCAGAGGACAGTAATAAATATATCCTATTTACACACATTGCTCCAGCCTGAAGTCAAACAATGCTCTTTTGCTTGTTTATCCTATTAACTAGCTCTAAGTAAATAGCTTCCCACCTGAGGGAACTACAGCTAAAAGGGATGAGCAGATTCTGAGGTACAGATACACCTTAGGTTCACTGAATCAGGACTGCTGTGCTTATTGTAATAATATCTTTCTGCTGGGTGAGAAGAAAAGCTCTTTGTATGCAGTGCTGTGCAGGTGTAGTGTAAGAAAAAGTCACTCTTACAACAAGCATTAGTCTTTATAAGACATCAGAAAGAAAACATTAGAAAAATCAAGAAGAATTAGCAATGAGTTAGAAGTTGCCATTATCTAGTAGAAACCTCATCTCTTACAACCTCTGCTAAGGAAATGAAAAGTTAGGTGTAAAATGGGTACGAGCTTACAGAGGAGAGATGAATGATATAGGAATTCAAGCAGTGGAGAGGTGAGAGAATAAAAGAGAAGGAGAAACTTCTCTGAACATGATGAAAAGTGTAGAAGGAGAAGAACAAGCCAGCCAAAGAAAGAAGGAAGGTCATGTCATATTCTGTTTATTTTCTCTTGGAAAAAAAATCAGCAAGCCTGTGAAAAGAGAGAGGTGGAAGCTTTGAAAAGTAATTCAATAGAATAAAGGTTGCTGGAATTGTGGGTCTGGCATTCATTTGTGCTGAAGATGTAGAGCTGCTGCATTCACATGCATTTGATCATAAAAGTCATAGAGCAATAAAATATTTTTCTTGCTGCACCCTTCTCTTTTATCACACCTAGAAATGTGTTTGTGTAAGGTACTCTTTTCTGGTTTGTCACCTTTTGGTTTATATATCTTTGAAAATCTTTTTTGTGGGTTTTTTTTTTTTTTTTTTCCCCCCCATCATCCTGAAAGCCTGAAGAAGCCTAAAATGAAACTGATGTGGGAGTTTCACATTTTATAAACAAGCTAAGCACGTGGTGGTCCTCTTTAACTCACCCACATGTTCCCTAAATTTACTTTACAGAAAGAAGAAGAACTAGGCAAACAAAACGGCTGAGTAATTATGCTAGGAGAGCTACTACCAGTGACAATTTGGTTTTCTGGAATTTTTAATAGATACTTGTAAAAGATAAAACCTAAAAATATTCTGTGTAGCTTGCTTGTTTTAATTCACTCTCTTCCCCAGTATGCAAGTATTATATATTTTTATTACATATTTCAGTCTGCTATGAATACATGCTTGTAGGACTCAAAGAATGTAATCTTTCTGTGAGGTTAAACACTGAGAATCAATAATTGCTACTAACTAAATATTTTGCAATATTTTATTAATCAGAGGATTGTATTATTAAAAAAAATAAATCTCTCCTAAAAAAAATTAAGTGGAAAACAGAAACCCAAGTATTTTAGCTTTGGTACTCATATTTATTTACCAATACAATGAACTGTGTGATTCTGAAAATTTCAGCTCTTGTTAAAAAACTAAAGTAGAAAACAAACCAAAGATATTTTAGCTTTGGCACCATTTATTTATTAATCAATAGGCTTAATTGTTCTTAGGGGTGTTCTTATGTGTTTCATGCAACTATTTTTTTCCTTGTGGCAAGAAAATAAGGTTACTGATCATGTAACATTCAGTCAGTTGGGACTGAAAATTTTAAATAGTATCTCACACAGCCTTCAAAACACTAAAAACCCAACTAAAACCCAAGTGGCACTGTTCTCCTGAGGATTAAGAAGTTATGAAAATGAAACCATGCAATAATACCATAAAGACAGAAACTCCCAGAATATAAGAGCCATTCACAGTTAGCTAAACAAGTGGAAAATGGAAGTTACAAAGCAGCATACTGGGTTCTTATCAACAATTTGAACACAATTCTTGACTAATTTTACAAGTTCTGTCTTGCCAATATATTCCATCAGTTTCTGTCAAGCTGAAAAATGTTAAAGGAAAAAAACCCCAAATTTATGAATGTTTCATGTGTCAAAGCAGTAGTACAGGGAGTCAGTAATGTCTCACATAACAGAATTCTTCAAAGATGGGTACTGAAATACTAATGACAGAGGTATCATTTAAAAACATGTGTATGGTTAATTCAGTATATGCTGTACCAGAGGAAAGACTAAGCAGAGCTGTGTCTAATGTTACTCTGCCATATCCTGCCAAAAGCAGCCTTCTTTCACCCAAAAAGAGCTTGTTAGTTGAATAATGCTCAGAGTAAGAATAAGCAAAAAAATAGGAGAACGTGGAGGTTTTGGAAGTCTATATGGTATCTTATATATTAATCTCTAAAAAATATAGTCCTCTGAATGTAACATATATAGTAACAATATAGTCAATATCATAACAGCTTTTACTAGAATGACCACAGAAACATGGCCATATTTTTAAGGACACAATAAAACCTGCTATATCTCTGCCTTTAACTATCAATTCATGCTACACATTTTCCCTTGGATTACTGATAGGATTACTGAAGTCTATTACCTATTTCAGATGTAGAAAACTAGTATGATTTTATGTGATAATCAAAGGTAATGGCCTGTTTGTGATGTGAAAACAGTCCTTAAGATTAATGACAGTTTGGGTATACAGTTTCATGAGTAACACAAGGATATTAGAAAATTGTCAGGAAAAAGTATCAACTGATGTTTGGAGGCTCTCTTTGGTACTTTCTCTGCATCACCAATTAATGTTAGCTCTGTTATAAATTTTGTGGTTTATGCCTGAGCTGGAGAAAAACACAAAAATGTATTTTTACAATGGAGCTACATATACTGGGGGTCCCTTCCTGATTGAGCAATCACAGGATTATAGCAGGTGCCTTGGAGAGTTAAAAGCACAATATGATAACAAAAGCCTTAAAAGACAAGCATGGTATAGTATTAGAGAGCCTGAGGGCATGAACACAAACCACAAATGGTCAATTAATGGTCATCAAAGGAATACAACTCTTGAGAACTGGGCTGAACCCATTTTAGGTCATAACAGAGGACAAGAAATACACATTCAACACACAAATAACCGAAACATACTGAAAAGAAAATGGAGGCAACAAGAAGGGTTGAGAACAACAGCCTCTGCAAAAATGGGAGCAGAGGAAGAGGGAGGAAGAATGGATGCAGCTCTGCCTGCCCTGGTTAGGGCTGCTGCTCCTGATCAGCGCCTGAGGGTCTTCCCTCCCCGTAGCAGAGAAGGCAGTGCTGCCATTCATCACACTTCACTACTCCAGATCAGCAACTGTACCTCAAGTGTTACCTTTTACTATGCAGCTGGGTTAAGTAAATCAGAATTTGGAGGAGCGGCATGTGTCCTCAAGTGTTTTCTGCTGCAATTTTCCTACATGACAAAGTGATTGATACTGTGGCACTGAGACACTGTACAGTGGGATGCAACAGGTGAATAATGTTATCGTGTTCCTTATAGAGTCTATTTATACATGACCTTCCTACTGCTCTAAATTGTGACATCTGCATCATAATTATTAAATCATACCTGAGTGACACCTACATCCTCAGTGAAAATGTATGGAGATGTTAGTAACTTCAAATGAGGATTAGGACAATATCTGAGCCAGAAAGCTCCTTTTAAAAAGCTTCACAGAAATCACATCAACAGGTACTAGGGGATTACTTTACCCTGCAAGTAACACAACAAATTTCCTTATTTTTGTCAAATGTTAAGTTTGCAGCTGGGCCTTTGTGGAGTATTCACAATGGTTATCTTGAGGTATCCAGACTCCCTAAACTAGTCAACAGAAAGAAAAGGCACTTAAATTAGACTCCTACTCCTAGCCTTGGGGAGACCATCTATGTTTCTTGATGATATCCAAACCATAATTAAACTAGCTGTCCAATTTATGCACTTACAAGTTTAATGCTAGGTCCTGGGAATATTTCTGTATTTTTTCAGGCTAGAGTTATGTCCTGGTTTTGGCTGGGACAGAGTTAATTTTCTTCATAGTAGCTGGTATGGGGCTATGTTTTGGATCTGTGACCAAAACAGTGTTGATAATGCAGAGATGTTTTTGTTATTGCTGAGCAGTGCTTACACAGAGTCAAGGCCTTTTCTGCTCCTCACAACACCTTGACAGCAAGAAGGCTGGGGGTGCACAAGAAGTTGGGAGGGGACACAGCTGGGACAGCTGACCCCAACTCACCAAAGGGATGGATATTCCAGACCATATGACATCACACTCAGCATATAATGCTGGGGGAAGAAGAAGGAAGGGAAGGACATTTGGAGTGATGGCATTTATATTCCCACGTCACAGTTACACATGACGGAGCCCTGCTTTCCTGGAGATGGCTGAACACCTGCCTGCCATGGGAAGCAGTGAATGAATTCCTTGTTTTGCTTTGCATGTGTGTGCAGCTTTTGCTTTACCTATTAAATTGTCTTTTTCTCAACACACAAGTTTTCTCAGTTTTACTCTTCCAGTTCTCTCCTCCTTCCCACTGGTGAGGAGTGAGTGAGCAGCTGTGTGGGGCTTAGTTGCTGTCTGGGGTTAAACCATGACAAGTTATTATTAATTCAATGTATACAACATAGTAGCATTTGTCATAGTATATCAGCAATATTCTTTGGTGCCAATCTATATTATCAAATAGCTATGGGTCAACGTTTCTGGCTTTTCTGAAAACGCTCTCAAAGAAAACATCAGTAGAAAATGAAAAGCAAGTTTAATGAGCAGATTTCTCCCACATCCATTAAAAAAGAAACAGGTCAACTCACAACACCAAAGATGACATTTTAGTATGTATTTATTCCTGAAACAGTAAATCTATCTATAACATGTCAGCAAACAAGTGGCTACCACTCCACTCTCACTCAATCATAACATACTCTTTCAGGGTCATTTTTTGTTACTTGAGCAAATGAGGTTTTCTGGCTTATCTAGCTGAGCAGTGAGCAGCAATATATGGGAGAAAAAAAACCACAACAAACAAATAGAACTCAGGAAAATTTTTAAGGATCTAAGTTTTACAGGTCTTCTTTCATAATTTTTAATCTTAATTTACATAGAGGACATTTCAGGAATTAGAAGATAATTGCCACTTACTAGCAAAAACTTGTATTGAAATATCTTTTATAAAAGAATGAGTGTCTGAACAGTGAAGAATGTTGTATTGAAAAGTGTCACTAAAGCACCTCTTTAGAAGTATCACTATAAGCCACAGTTCAGCTATGAATGTTCCTCCAAAAATCTACGTGCACAATTTCTGCCTTCCAAATATAGTCTTAGTGTATTTTTATAGTAATTAAGACCTATCACAACAATACTGAAATCTCAAAAAAAAAAAGTTAACGTTATGAGATGTGACAGGGACAAATAACTGGGCCAGGTGCTGTTATTAACATTGACTTTCCAATTATGAACATAGGCTTTTTGTTTTCAGTAAGCATGTTTCATCAGTACTGTAAAGCAAAACACAAGTGATTAAACTGATCACATAGAAGCAAATTTTGTCACATTCCCTTTTTAAAGCAGTACAGTACAATTCCTCTAAGATACTGTGTCAGGCATCAGTAGCATGCTTACTTTTCCACTTACATTGATCTCTCTGAGAAACATCTGTTGTGGCAAGCAAAAGAAATGACCCTCAGCATTCGTATTTGAGTTCCCTCTGTCCTTGTCCAGGGCACTGGTGCAGAACAGACTCTCGCTCCATGTCTTTTATGTAGGAGTCTCTTTCAAGATTTGAGGGCCTCAGCTGGTAGGATTTGGAGATTTGCACCAGTGGGTCTGTCTTTTGGAAAGGTATAGTGATTTTTTGTCATCTTGCTGCATCAAATTCCATGATGTCTAACAACTGCACTGCCTGCAGTGGCAAAGGGCACATAGGTGGATGCTTCCAGGGATTGCTTTTTTCAACTAGATGGCTGTTTTCAAGCCGTTTTTTCCCATGTAACACAGATTCTTAGCCTGTTTTCTGCAGTAACAGGGAAAGCTTTACTCTAAGTGATGGCATTACAGGAAAGAATCCATGAAGAGCATTATATAGTTAGCAATATACCAAGTTACCAGAATTTTATGGTGAAAAAAGTAAAATAAAATGAGAATGAAGTGTTGGCTATCTGAAAAAAGTATTAGTTGCTAGTAGAACCACTTTAACTAATTTTTTGTCATGTTATGTTAATATTAGATTTTCCCTTGTCCCTTCCTTCTGAACAGTTGATTCATGGAAATGAATATAGCTTGCTAAGTGTCCTCAAAAGCAACTAGGTGAGTAAAAGAGGTCAAAAGAGGAGGAAGAAAAGGCCTTAGGAAGTATTCACCGCGGAAGAAAAAGAAGATAAGAAAGATCTGCTCTTTTCCCTGCCTGAATATGTAAAGGGTTCCACAAGTTACAATTACGCATATCAGAAGACAGTAATTTGAACTTAATGGAATTCATATTCTACAGAAGCAAAAAGATAGGTTGTATAGATGAAAGAATAATGCCTGTGCTTTTTTGATTAATCTATATTAAATGAAGCCTGCTGCCACTTTACTAATTTTAATTTTTTTACTTATTTATTTATGTAGCACATGTGGTTGCATTACCCAAAGCAACAACCCAATGCATTGTTCCTCCTTCTTCCATTTCCTTTTCTCAAAGGTACACAGTTAATTTTAAAGAACTCAACAAGCTATTTGTCTGAAAAAGGAAACCAATGAACAAATCATCTTTCACTAAAAACATTTCTTAAATTATATTAAAGATTTTTTTGTCAACATTTTTGATTTGTGTCAGTTACAGCTTTTGCATCTTTAGCTGGCAGTTCATTAAATGAGGAAATCAAACAGTCCATCACATCAAGCGTTTGACTGAAGGAATGAAAAATGGCAGGCTGTTATCACATCTGTTTATTATTATTTTAATGTGAAATGATCAGCTGCACTGACAAACAAAATTCATTGCTGGTTAACATGAAGAAGGCACAGCTTGTGAACAGCTTAATAGGAACATTTGGGAATCATTCTTGCTCCCATTTAAACTAATGGGAATTTTGCCATTGAGTTCAATGGAGGCAAGACCAGATTCTGTACAGTGCACTCATAATTATACTAATATAATTTGAAATTTTGGTGATAGCAAAGCAAATAACACAGTCAAATTGGTTTAGTGTAGATAGAAACATGATGTCCCTTCTCTTGGGCTCCTAGAACTTCTGCTAATGAAACCTATCTGTACCTCCCTACGTAACTATGCATATATAAAAATTTGTGAATTTATATTTTATATTCCAGAGCCTTCTCAAGACATTTTTTTTTTTTTTTTTTCAGAATGCTATCACCTGAGGTGTAACACTAGATTATATTAATGAACATTTGAAATTTTAACTTTTTATACTTAGTCAAAGCCCATGGAAACCTACTCTTTTCCACAGAGAGGATATCACTGCCTTGAGATGGTGAACACTTTTTCCCTTCTAGAATTCAGTGCTATTTCTTTACAAGGTCTGACTTTATTTTCTCTTAAGGATTAAAATCAAAGCTAAGAATTGGCTCACTGGCATTCCAAGGTAGTGTTGTCTGTTCAAAACCTTGTAAAAGTCATGCATATGCAATACGCAAAGGAATTTCCTAATGGTTACAAAGATGTGGAAGTTGCTTTCAGCATTTTACAGAAACTGTTAGAATTGTCATTCAATCATGTATGTCTGTCTGGCAAACATTTCTCTCCCTCCAAAAGCTTAGATGTCTCATCGATGCATTTTTTCCATATCATCCAAGCGCTATCATTGTTAACCTCACTCTCTTTTGCCTGTGTTCCTCCACATGCACCCCTGTTCCCTTCCTCTCCATTCCCGTTTCATACTCAGTTGTTCCTGTGAATCTGGAAGGCACCACAATTTTTTGATATGTTTTAGGCCCTACATATGGGTCAGTAGAGTAGCTGACTCCTGCTAAGTAATCACCAGAAAGCAGTGCAAGTATCTAGGAGAAATATCTTTCTCCATAACAGGTGGGAGATAAGGTAGTCACGAGCCACCTCATAAGGTAAGTGAGGTAAGAGGAGTAAGTGGAAAATCCCATCAAGTTTTGTTTCCTCTTTTTTGAGTCCCATGTAGATTAGAGCACAGCTAGCAAACCAGTTTATTCACTAATCTGCTTACTACTTCAAAGATATAAAGGAGTATGAATAAGGAGAACTACAGGGAAATGCAGAACTTGTATTCAAAGCAGAGCTTCATTCATTTCTTGAAATAAAAAGTATTTGTAGACACAAATTAAAATACTTTTTAGAAATAATACTTTAGTTAAACCAACCACAGCAAGTGGTAGATCAAGCAAGAGGGAAATTACGTTACTTGGATTGTTACTTGGATTGTTGTGTCTTCAAGAGTTTTTAAATGTGTACTTTTTCCATTAAACTAATTCAAGATAAAAGTGCATTTTTCAAGTTGGATGATATGAAAGGCTTTTTTGAATCACAGATTAAATTAAAGGAAGGAAACTGGAGGTACTGTACTGGATATTGGTTTAACCGATGGCTGCCAGTTTTCTATTCTTGCATTTAGCATGTCAGTTCCCTATTGAGTTTTGCTCCCTTTCTTCCTCAACTTAATAAAATTACCAGAAATATAATTTCTGATATATTTTCTTCAGAAAATATGACTGAAAGTATAGTACTGCCTGGATCCACTAATTCATTTCCTCTTTTAAGAAGGCCAGTTGGTTCTTTTCTGGCTTATGGTTATTGCCTAAAGTATTCTAGTCTCTTTTATGACAAAAAGTTTTGCCTTTTTTCTGCTACATCAAAGACAATGAGTTAAAATGTATTTTTAAAGTAAAATTAACTATTTCAATTTCTAGGTTTTTATTCCTTAGATAGTTTATGATGTGATAATTACGAGAAAAATAATGGCACTCATTTAGGAGCCAACAAAAACTGTATAATTTAGAGGTGCAGTTTAAGTAATGTTAATTTCCAGCTGCAAAGACCTGGTCAGTATTACTGTGCTAGGAATGGGAAGTCATAAGGAACTCATCTTTCATGAAAGAATAGTCAATTAATGTGAGTGGAGCAGATGCCTCAGCAGATCAATAATATCCCCCTGACAGTCACTAACATATGCCAAAATACAACATCTGAAAAACAATGATGAAGAAAAAGACAATAAGCACCTGTTACACTATCCCAGTTTTATCGTTAAGGTGACACCAAATAGTTCAAGCTGAATACAAACCATCCAACAGAGACTTGTTATATTCTGCTTAAATATTTAGTCTAAATCTGGAGGAAGAAAATTCAAAGACCACCACTGTAGTGCATGGAAAGCATGGGTTCAATAGCAAGGAGAAAAATAACATAATATCCTGTTTTTAAGGGTTCAAAAACATTGGTGTCCTGGAGAATAGATTCATTACCAGTTGATGTGAGATTCTGCTAAATTATCCCAATGTCCTAATTCTGCTGTTCTTAAATTAGTTTCTCCTTTATTCATCAAACTTATTTGTTAACATGGGGAAAAAAGGTAGAACCTATTTTTAAAATAAGTAATAAAATCAGACAGAATAATGTTCCTTGGTAGAAGTATAAGCATGAACAAGGACAGATGATAAGAGGAAGCTATAAGAGTGACTTATTTAGAAGACAATGGAAGAATTTTTATCCCTCCACCAGTGTCTATCACAGATACTAGCTAATATCTCAACATCAGCAACTTTGACAACTCCGTCTGGATAACTATACCAGGCCAGCCAAAACTGTCCATGTCAAACAAAAGTTCTCAACATTCACTATTGCTTATTTAGTTTTAGTAAAATATTCCTAGCTTCATAACTTAATTTACAAAAATAAAAATAACTTATGAACACAATGCAGAATTGCATGCTTGGAATTCAAACCTCCAGTTTCTGAAGAAAAGAGGTTGTATGATCATCACAACACACCTCAGTGTTGAGCCAAGGTTCTTCACGAAGAACAAATGGAAATCATGCACACTCTAAGACCATTTTTGTCAGGTCCCTGGGGGCACTAAGACCCCTCAATGGCCTGCCCAGCATCACATGGGGCCTTGCCCCATCCGCTGCCTAGGAGGAACCCCATTTCAGCTCACTTCAGTGAGCCCTCAGTCCCTGCCTGAGCAATGCTGTACATGAGCAGCTGTGGTGGTTTAACCACAGTAGGACCATGTGGTCCTGCATTCACTCTCCCCACCCGGTGAGATGGGATGGGAGTCACAGCAAAGGGGGCATGTGATTAGGAATGAAGGACAGGGATGGCTCACTCACCAGTTATGGTCACGGGCAAAACAGACTCAACTTGGGAAAGAAAAACCAATTTAATTGGTAAGTAACACAATGAGACATAACAACCACATCTTACAACACCTTCCCCCACCCCTCCCTTCTTCCCGGGCTCAAATCACTTTGCTCCCCATTTCTCTACCTTCCCCCCTGCAGCGGCACAGGGCACCAGGAATGAGGGTTCAGTCAGTTCACCTCTGCCACTCTTGCTGGCATGGAAGACCACGAACAAGATGTTCCAAAGCAGGCTTCCCATGGAGTCATGGACGTCTTTGGGCTCAGCTCCCGGCTCCAGAATGGGGACGTCCATGGGCTGCAGACTCACCACCCACTCTGGGGGTCTACCCCAGTTCTGGTGTTGAGCGACTCTTAGGGTCACAATTCCAGTCACAGTTGCCCTCAGGCTCAGCTTTCCTGCTCCAGCGTGGAGTCCTCCATGGCCTACACATGGGTCTCTGATCCGTCGTTGAATCTCCATGGACAGCAGGGGACTTTGTCTTCTCCTACTCCATCTGGTGAACTGGGTGTGGGTCTCTGTCTTTCCTCCTCTTTCCAATGAAGCTCTCTCGGTCTGTCTGTCCATCCTCTGTTTAGGCTGACAGTTGTCTTTTGTTCAGGTCAATGGCCTCTCCTCCAGGTACCACACCTTCTCTTCAGGACATTCCTTCCCCTCACAAACATGGATTGACAGAGGTGTTTCTCTATTGTTAATTGGCCCAGCCTGGGCTGGGGGGTCTCTGCCTTGCAGCCAGGGGAGCTTTTTCGCTCACAAAGTGGCTCTTCCCCCACTACCAAAAAACATCCCGTTCCCTTTCCCACCCCCCCAAATCCAACACAGTGGGTGCTTCTGATCCCGTCTCCTTGATCGTCCTAAGACCTATACTGTTGGTAGCTCATCTCCTCGATGGGCCCCTTGGACACAGGCTGCAGCTTGTCTGCAATCCTATCTTTGGACCTGGCTGCTGGATGGACTTTGGACCCATGTTATAACCTTGTCTCCAGTCCTGTTTCTATCCACATCTCCTTTTGCTCCGGGTTGAAGCCTCTGGGCAGACCCTGGCCCTGGTTCATTGCTTGCCTTGTCTGAGTTCAGCCTCCCTGTGCCTGTACCCCGTAGATGAGGGGACACCCTGGGTCACCCTGGTTCCCTGGCCCCAATAAATCAGTCAGCCCCCTGCTCCCTGACTTTTTTTGTCAATCTCTACATATGTAATGATCGATGAAGAAATATTAACCACTTAATTTGGTGTCTAATTCTTCTGTGATCAAAACTTTGAACATATGCTTTAATAATCACAGAATAATAGAAAAATGGTGCTTGAAGGAACCATGGGAGGACATCTAGTTTATCTACTTAGGCCCAAGGTAAGATAAATGATATCTACATTGTTTCCAAGAGCTGTTTGTCTGACCAGTCCTTAAAAACCTCCAGTGGTGGAAGTTCTATCACTTACCAAGAAATCTATGACAGTTCTTCATTGACTTTGCCATTTTAAAGTGTTTTCCAATAGCGAAATAGGTCAAATTTTCCAGAGCTGTAACCCATCCCATTCATTTCTTCTGACTGTCTCCACTGGACCATGTAGCTCTTGAAGTACAGTGTCCCAAACTACAGGTTTCTATCTGTCTTCCAGAGTCCTCATTTATTCCAGAATACAGGATTACTTCACACATCTTGCTGGCTGTACTTTAGCTTTGTGCTTGCTTTTTTCATAGCACTGTGGGCTCATGCTCACCTTTTTCTGAAGAACTGCTACCAAAGCAGCAGTCTTCTCTTTGTATCACTGCAGTAAATAATTTCATGTGCTTTGCCACTTTGTCATTATAATTTTGAATTCTGATCCCATCCTCCAGTGCATGAGCTGTCTCTCCCAGTTTTGGATCATATGGAGATACACTAAACTCACCCTCTATTTGATCATCTAGGTTGTTAATAGAAGTATCCTAGACAGCGTACTGCATCAAATATAAGATACATGACAGCTAGTGCTTTGCTCTTCTATTCTATTTGCCTTTTCGCTCTAGAATTTTTCTGAGGATTGATGTTAACTGACAACAATTGCCAGATTGTTCTCTTTATTCTGTTTACAGTCAAATACTGTGATTGCCTTTTCCCAATTCTCTTGATATCTTGTCTCCTCCTGTGAGATCTCAAACATAACTGCAAAGAGTCCTAGATGCAGACATGTATAGAGTAGTAACAAAGTTCATGTCATGAAACTGCATAGAAGAGTTTTACTGCTTACACAGCAGAAAACCCTGGAGTTCTCTGCTCTAAACATGAATCATGAGATACCCTGGGCTATGCCAAAGTGGCATAATGCCATGCATTTGTTGCAAAACTAATCACCAGGGAAGACCAAAATTGTTTAAATATAAGGGGAAAAATTTGTACTGCAGCTGGCAGCCACACAGGACACAGGGCACATGCTGTGATTGGAATATCATCTACCACAAAACATGGACTGAGCAAAGATGATGAAGAATCATATTTACAAAACATAACATTATTAGTCATCTAACAGAAGTCATTCTTTGGAATAAAAATATGGATGTACTCTTTGGGGGTTGGACTAGAGGACCTTTAAAGGTCCCTTCCAATCCAAACCATTCTATGATTGTCAAAAATAATTAAGAAAATAAACAAACTAAACCAAGGAATGATGTTGTATTTTGAGATAACGGCTGCATACAGCTAGCAACAAAATAGCCAATTAGTCCTCAACACTGAGATGAGAAAAATTCACTGATCAAAATCCAGCAAACCTCTACACTACAGAAAACTCTGTAAGAGACTTGTTAGCACGCAAGAACAGCTGTGCAGTTCATAAACTCCCTAGGGACACAGTACAGGTGTCCGGCGAAATACTAGGTCTAGAAATGTCAGAACAATGAACCAGGGAATTGCTACACAGTCAGATGGTATTCCTACCAGCAACATTAGTATTTGTAATGACAAGACAATTCACAAATCAGCACATTTAAGAACTGGGCTCAAATCCTGACAGTAACCTATTAGCTCTCTTTCTAGTAAACTAGAAAGAGCTGGTAAGAGAACTATGATCAAGCTTCAGAGCTATATAAAATACTTGGCAAAATCTATGCTGAAAACTGGTATTTAATGAATATATACAAACTTAATCCAACAATGTTAATTAACTTTTAATTCTGTTTAGTGATACTATACCAAAATACACCTTTAATTAAAAAAGCAAGCAGTAAAAACTGGAAATTAATCACTTCATCCTGGACAGAAAGAGTCCTGAACACTCAAGGAAAAAAATTTAGATTTCATTTGACTCATGGGATTTTGTTTGGGTTTATATATTATATATTAAAAAAATATGTATCTATTATATAACATATACTTCTCACCTATATGAATCAGAGCCATCCTCACTAGCAGCAAAACACCTAATAGCAGTTCAGACACATCAGTGAAACCCCTTTTTCTCTTTGTTCCAAAACTGAATACATTTAGAATGACACCTAAAACGTGGTATGAAGTCCTTCATCCACTTAAGTCCCTGACAAAATATGTAATGACTGCACTCCAGACAGGATTGCATATCTTAGCTCTTATTATCATTCTTACATCGGAGCAGATTTCCAGCCTTACTTTTAAAATTCCTTACAAAGGTAGCTAAACAGAATTCTACTATGTTGATACCACCAGAGGAATGATAAATGATGTAAAAAGCAAAAGTTTATGCATCAGGTGCTATAATGTAGTATATTCCCTGGACACTTACATCTGAATGCTATGCAAACCACACAGAAAGGTGACCTTGGTGAAACAGTCCTTAATAAATAAGAGTTCTTAGCTATTCAGTATACACATTGTTCCTTACGAACATATTGTAAAGCCATATTCAAAGGCGTTTGTTGTCCTTTCAGTCTCTTTCTCAAATATTCAGTTTTTATCTGCAGCTCTCCGATTCATGGATTGTACCCCACAATACCAATTCCTGTTTATTAAAGGTTTCACTTTTCATTTTAAAAATAAACAGTTATTTTTCCCAGCAATTTGCTAGGTCCTACCACATTTCTCTATCGTGCCTTTTATCTTTTGCTTTATAATTGGAAAAGAGAACACAAAAAGAAAACTTTGAAAATATACGCCAGTGCAGGATGTTGTTGATGGAAACCTGGATGGTTTATCAGTTTTTATTAACATCATTTTAAAAATTTTTATTTGGTGTCCTTCTGTGTTGGGCACTACACAAGCAGAAACTAAAGCACAATTTATCCTTTGGAATTGAGCATCCTGTTGGCTGCATTACAATTTTGATTGTAAAACTGTGAGCAAATATAAGAGAAAGATGATCACAGGAATGATTGCCTAATTCCATTTTGAGCCTGCAGAGTCTGTTTTAGGTAGAATATGTGAAAAAGTTATCATAGGTCAAACTATTTTGTTTGCTGTAAGTAGCAACTTTTAACAAATTATTAACTGCTTACTGATTGCATGACAAGGAAGCAACAGTCCATTGCAATCACAATCCATAATGGACCATAAACTGCACAGACACTTGTGGAATGCCGCACTCGTAAGTCAAGGTCTTGATGAATGGCCAGTTCAGTGATAAGAGCCTTGTCTAGTGCCACACTCCCATACCAACAGACTAGCCAGATCGTTCTTGAAATCTCTTCAAAACAGGAAGCAGTAGAATGAAATTTCTGCAAAATACTACAGTGTTTGCAATGGTAGAATCTGCTATAATTGAGGTTGTAAAAGTCTTTTCCAATCTAGTTCTTGTTTTCACATTCTCATTTTAAAATATTAATCCTCTGGGCTTGACGTTTTGCAGGTTTCTTTGGTGAAAAACCTATCTGTTGATAATATATATTTGCAAATACACTTTCTACTATTTTGAATTCTAAAAGAAACAATTTTAAGTCTTTGTTCTTCCAAGAGCTATAGCACAAGTGTCCCAGCAATGCTGTCACCTTGTCAGTCTCACTGTTGCTCAACTTTGATCATCTGTGCAAAAAAATGAATTTTTCAAAATAGGCATTTGAGCCAACAGCTCAAGTCCTATTGCCTTCAGAAGGACCAGAACTTCTATCAAAATCAGAAGCTTAAGAGTGATACGCAGGTGATCTTTAGATAGGAGTGTATCCTTTGTCAAGTTCGTAATAGGAGGATTTTTCAGTACAAACAAGGAGTATCTGAGTGCTGTATTGAGCATATGAAATACATGCTCGAGAGAAGAGGTAAGCGTGGCTGAGGCAGAGGACATTAACCAAAGCAGGTACTGGGCTCCATAATATTTTTCTTTTATGATCTCACCTCAGACTCCTAGTTACTGGTTCAAACTCTTTCCAGGATTTCTTTTTTAGTTTAAACGAGGCAGCATTAAAATAATCTAAGGCCTTGAAAGCTGCTTAAAAACTTAACCTCTCTAAAACCTCATACATTTTACATTATCTGAAATATTAGTCTGCCTTACATTTATTTAAAAATAAATAAATAAGACTAACACAAATTTGGTGGCTGAGTAGCCAAGACAGTTTGCATCATTTATTAATATCTTGTATTTAAGGTTATATCCCAGGAGAGGATAATAGTCTGAAATCCAGACTCTTCAGAGTTTTCGTATCTTAATAAGTTTTAAGAATTTTTTAAAGACTAATTCATAAATATCAGAGAAAGAGACTTTGGCTGCATGTAAGGGGAATCGTGACCACACTACATAATACCCTCTGAGCTCCTGATCTCTAAAGTCATCCAGAACAGAGATGTGTCCAAAGCATCCTGGAGCTTGTTACCATGTCACAAACCTGGGTGTCCTTGCCCTGGAAACCAGGGCACCCAGAAGGCTCGGAGAAGGAGGGAGAAAAAGGCATGACTGCATCCAACTCTGAGCTTGAATGTTTAGAGGTAGCTATGGGAGACTTCTTCTAAGTGTTCCTAACTTTTACCTTTGAAAAGTAAGGAAAATTTCTCTTGAGGATGCGAGGAAGTATTTACCTCTGACAGTAAAACGGTCACTTTCATCAGACAGGTAAACAGTCACACAAGCTCAGCACACTCAGTTCACGATCCACAGGCTCTTTTGTGCAGAGTACTTCTGCAGCTCATTTATTTTCCACAACACTTCTGTTTCTAAACCTGGCTTTTTGGAAATAAAATATTGATAGTTTAAGATTTTTCTGTAGGAGGGACAGCTAGCTGACAAGTATGAGAAACACTTCAAATATATTATTTTATGGAAACATTTGTGAAACTTTAAAACAGAACTGGACATTTGCATTTTTCCCTGTTGCTACAGCACGTTGTCATAGTGTTTGATATCTTTCTGCTGTTTATATGAGTTATGGAGCCTTCTAGGAATCAATAATAGATCTCTATGGGAAAGAAAATAGAGAATAATTAGAAGTCAGGGCCCAAAAAACATGGGATTGTTTCAGGCTTTTGTCTTTCTTCAGACCCTGCAACAACCAAAAGCACTTCACAGAGGAGAGATGTAAAGAGAAAAGGGAGGGATCAAAATTAGAGCATCCAATACAACTTCCAGACATGACATTCACAGACCACAAGGCATCCAGATGAACAGTTCACAGCATACATGGCTATGGACAACTGCTGTTAATCACAGAATTGTAGGGGTTGGAAGGGACCTCAGGAGATCATCTAGTCCAACCCCCCTGACAAAGCAGGTTCCCTACAACAGGCTGCACGGAAAAGTGTTCAGACGGGTTTTGAACATCTCCAGACATGGAGACTCCACAACCTCTCTGGGCAGCCTGTTCCAGTGCTCCGTCACCCTCACAGGAAAGAAGTTTTTCCTTAAGTTTTTCTGGAACTTCCAGTCTTCCAGTTTCCTCCCATTGCCCCTTGTCCTGTCACTGGGTACTACTGAAAAGAGCCCAGCCCCATCCATTTGGCCCCTGCACTTCAGGTATTTATAGACATTGATAAGATCCCCTCTCAGTCTTCTCTTCTCCAGGCTGAAGAGTCCCAGCTCTCTCAGCCTCTCCTCGTACCAGAGATGCTCCAGGCCCCTCATCATCTTTGTGGCCCCCCTTTGGACTCTCTCTAGAAGATCCCTGTCCCTCTTGAACTGGGGAGCCCAGAACTGGACACACTACTCCAGATGTGCCCTCACCCTCACCAGGGTAGAGGGGGAGGAGAACCTCCCTTGACCTGCTGCCCACGCTCTTTTTAATTGGATACTGTTGGCCATCTTGGCCACAAGGGCACACTGCTGGCTCATGGGTCAGCCCCTAACCTGTACTGGTGCATGCGGTTATTCCTCCCCAGGTGAAGGACTCTGCACTTGCTCTTGTTGAACCTCATCAGGTTCCTTTCTGCCCAACTCTCCGGCATGTCCAGGTCTCACTGTATGGCAGCACAGCCTTCTGGTGTGTCAGCCACTCCTCCCAACTTCATATCATCAGCAAACTTGCTGAGGGTGGACTCTATCCCTACATCCAGGTCACTGATGAAGATGTTAAACAAGACCGGACCCAGTACTGACCCCTGGGGAACACCACTAGTTACAGGCCTCCAACTAGATTCTGTGCCACTGATCACAACCTTCTGAGCTCTGTTCTCAATCTACCTTACCATCCACTCATTATCCCATATCTTCTGAGCTTTGCTACAAGGATGTTGTGGGGGACAGTATCAATATAAGACAATGTAAGACAATGTAGGACAGTATCTAATGCAAAGACAAAGAGTACATGGTGCAAAGTAGCGTACACAATGAAAAACTTGGATAAGCTCACCCACTAGCAGGGAACCAGCCCAAATCCTGAACCTCATGCCATATTTTCTGTTTTGTCAGATTTTTTACACCAATGAACAGTATTGATCTTTTTGTATGTAGATTTAAACAGCAGACGTACAAATAGAAAAACTGAGTCCAAACTCATCTATTCATGCTGTAAATAAGAGAGAGCCACTATGAACACTACTGCCTTCTTGACCTCAAGTATTTCTCTTACTCGACCACCTTTGGTACCCTTTCAACATTCTGGCGTTTTGAAAAAGATAAATTCATAATGAGATTAGTTACAAGCAATTTGGAACTAAATAGCTCACATAACAGAAAAAAATATTTGCAGTATCGCACTTCATATTTGCTTTTTTTATGGTTTACATTTCCTATACTGATATGCCCCAACCTGGATTAAATACTTGTTTACTCATTAGTGATATTTATGCCTAGTTATTCCCAACAGGCTCACATTAGTATGTTCAAAAATACTCTTACAGAAGCAGTGCTACATGTCAAACCTCTTTGCAAAGCAGGAGGGAAAAAAATAAAAAAAACAATGAAATATATATGTTTTAAAAATGGAAATCCATATTTTAGGGAGAAACAGATGTTACCAATTTTGAGAGAAGTACTCAGGCAAATCACAAAGTGTAACTGTGCATTGGTTTTACAACTGAAAGACTGAATGGATGATTCAAGGATGGTATCAAGTGAACTTAATGTTTGTGAACCAGGCAGAACATGGGCAGTGGGTTGTGTGATTATATCATCAGCACTGAACCACTTGGAAACTCAGTTTTGGCTTTTTTCCCATAACACGTATTTACATTCTCCCTAAGTTCATGATCAATGGGAATCAAATTCTACAACTCCAACAGCAGAAACACATTATTAGACTAAGAAAGGTCATTTAAAAAAAGGCTTTGCATTGGTCAGCACTTGTTAAACACAAAGACTAATCCCGTTACCAAGAAATTTTCTTCATCCTTAAGAGGTTTTTTTGCCTTAACCCTCTGAAAACTAAGTGGCTGATGTAAAATAAAAGTAAGTTTTTACTCATTACAGATAAAAAAATTTCAAAAGATGAAGTTGCTAGCTATCTCTTTACATGGAATTTGTGAACAAGTAAGAGTTTGAGGCACAGAAAAATTTTAACATCTCACTAAGTATCTTTAAAAGATGGATGAGAAATCAGTAACACTACACTTGACAATATACAGCTAGAATCAGGTGGTGAGGTTGAAGATAAATATTAATTTATGTTATTGTTTGTGTGTACAATATATGGAATATTTGTCTTTATACTAAACACCTCACTAAAGATAATCTGACCAGGTGAAATGCTAGGTTAATTGAGATCTTCTTTTTATCTACACTGATGATCTTTAGATTGGGGGAGGTAGAGGGGTGATGCATCTGAGCTAAGTAATGAAAAGGTACCAAGTTATTGCTGCGTTTGAAAGGTACAATCCTTATTTCTGTCCTCAGACTTCACATTGCCAAAAACTTTCTGGCAATGCAGAACTATCACAGCGACTTCATGTGCAAAAGATTTGATAAATATGCTGCTGTTTTCCAATTCACTCCAAGTGGTGAATAATCAGATATAAACTGTCAGTAATTGAATATATTTACAAACTTTCAGTTTGCCACAGTGATCAAAGGTGAATCTGTTCAGAGCATTTAAGGTTTAGATATACATCCCCCCTGCCTGCTGTCATGCCAAGCCAAACCTTTCCAGTACATTGCTCTTGTGCTGTCATTGCTTTTCACAAAGTCCATCCACCCCAGACTCCTCTTACTTTCTTATTCCTACTTACTCTAGTAATAAATTTATCACCTTTCTACCCTCTTATTCACCATTCCCTCCAGTCAGCACCTGACCAACACTGAACATTTCACTAATCAGGTCTGAGACAGACTCCACCACAGCCTAGCAGCGTAACTCCACACCTTTATTGCTTTATGTGATATAGTTGCCTGCAACACCAGGGTACTGGGCTCCACAGTCAGGAGGTCCTTTCCAGTCCTTGTCCCCACATCGTGCTGTGCAGCATATGGTCCAAGAGAGAGGCAGGTGGAGGAGCCATTTCCACCCACACTGTCCCAGCATCTCTGCTGAATCCCAAGTTGGTCATCCCAGTAAAAACAACCGAAAAGTGACTCTCTGTAAAAATCCTTTGTTTAAATGGGGCAGGAGGACCAGCTTTTGTCTCCATTCACTGCACCAGTGACAGCAAAACCACATATCCTTAAGCAATAAGAAGAAAAGTGGTGCATAAGTGGGTAATATTCTAGCATCCAGGCATATCAAGCACAGCCACTTTTCATTCTCCACACGTTTCACAGACACTGGTGTCACATACTCTTCAAGTTAATGTGTGAGAAAAGAAATAATAGGAAAGAGCAGCAGGAGGCAGACGTGACATAGTGAAAACAGAAAATTTAGAGATGGAAAGAGACTGGGAGTATTCTGCTTGAGAGGCTCTGACATCAAAAAGAAAGCTAATGAAAATTAGTTTAACTACTACAAAACTTTTTAACAGCCCATGTCAAACTTCAGTCTGTCTTAACACTCCTGTGTAATTACATGTGAGTAATACTACATGTAAAGGTCTTCAGCAAGCTGTACGTGTGGCTGAACAGGTACTTGTGTTCGTCTATAGACATTACATCCTCTCCTAGTTTGGCAAAGATGCAGTTAAGACTTTTTTAGTACAGTGGAGAAGGACTGACAATCCATATTTGGTTTCTGGATTTCTTTAGGTTAGCCCAACTCCCTCACAGCAAAACAAAGCAGCTGACAGGAGCCCTAATTATTCATGTAACTGTCTCTGTGCTCCCTGCTTGAGAAAGGAAAATGGAAACAGTTGTGGTGCAGGTGTCTCAGCAAGGGTTCTCTTCTCACATGGGATTTGGGCCATGCATTTATGATTAGATGATGGTTTTGTTTCCCCCCCCGAAGATACCAATTTTGGACACTGTAACATATGA
This sequence comes from Antrostomus carolinensis, assembly GCF_000700745.2. Taxonomy (NCBI): domain Eukaryota; kingdom Metazoa; phylum Chordata; class Aves; order Caprimulgiformes; family Caprimulgidae; genus Antrostomus; species Antrostomus carolinensis. The sequence continues at coordinate 22,810 of NW_010304629.1, read as the reverse complement.
TTCAGTTTTGATACAGGCTACTCTCATTAAAGAGCTGAAATGACAAGAAAATTTTAGCACCCATTCTCTTAGCCTTATATGCTTTTTCTCCTCAGGTTACAAAGGTGAACTACATCAATGCAAATTAGCATAGGAAGGACAGGATGGGGAGGAATAGAGTGTTTCACTGACCAAATATAGATATAACTAATACAGACATATCCGCCTTCATCATCTAGGTTCCCTCTAAAGTCAGTGATGACAAACAGGCAATTCTAAAGCACAATTTTACCTTATCTTAAAGCTGAGGTCAGGTGAGTTACACTCTTACTTCTCTCCCTTAATTATGAAGATTGCCTCATAGAACTCATTCTCATACAAAAATCCAAATTGCAAAACCTCACATCCTCAATGAACACCAGTACACACACCTTCCCTTTGTCTAGGACCAGAATTTTTAGAGTTATTTTGATTTTGAATTTTCTCCTTTCATGTGTCTCATACACAAACCTAATAAATGGCTTCAAAGCATCTCAGAACTCATCCTTATACATTCACACTTTATCTCTTCAATTCACCATCCACCACAGTTTTCCAGAATCCCTTCGTCTCTCCTGGCTTCTCAAATACTCAGAAATTGCTTATTCCTAAAACCAAAAGTTTATCACCTCTGGCTTTACTGACTTGTTGCCTACCTCATAATCACATCTAAAGATAAATCCTATCTCTTTACTTCACTTGCTCTTTTTACTATCCTCTCTGTTGCAGATTTATGCTTTCTCCATCCTTTAAAATTGATATAAGTTCATGTTTTTCTATAAACCAGAGGAAAATTCATCTTCATCTGCTTCAGTTTATGAATCTCTGTGTTGAGTATCTTACGATAACATACCCTGTGAAGGATGGTTTGTAACGTAATAGTGTAGCTTTCCAGAGTAGATATTTCTCTCCTATGAACTAAAGAAATGTTGGAAAGACACTACCACTTTTTGCATTAATTCACAAGTCAGGTGCGAGTGCTGAATACATAGGAACAATTTACAGTGAGCATTAAAGCTTTTGACAGAAATTCATCCATACAATACGCAAATAAAAAACCCAAAACAACCAAACAAATAACCCCCCCTCTTGTTTCTCATAGGGGTATTAGGTTTAGAAATCCATCACAGCACATAGACAACTGAGTTGTACATGGATATGAGATAGTATAGCACAAGCATGTACTGGCATACATATGTAACTAATAAACATACTGCTCCCATGTCTATACTGGTACCGCTCTAACCATATTTAACTCATTGCCTCATGAACTGCCTTGAATAGCTTGCATATAAAAAAGCTTTGCTCCACTTTATACTTTCATTCTTGATAAAATTTCGTTGTCAGTCATACAATATTTTCAGGCTAATAATGTATTTTTTGAAAACACAAATATTTTTATATCATAGAATTTGAATATTTAAAGTACAGAAAAAAACACAGATGTCTCAGTCTTGAACCTGGAGTCTTTTGTTCTAGCACTGTTCCCAGTAACTGTCACAAAATAAAACACATCATTGGATGTGTTATTGAAAATGTCCATTATTAACATCAGGATACATATAAAGAGTAGTTAGTCTTAGTGTATTCTTGTGTCTATACTTTCAGTGGACCCTTACATCTCAGGAGGAACGTATTGTTTAAGATCTAGTAAACAGAACAACTTTCAAAAATTTTTGGACTTTTTTACAAATCAAAACACTTAACATTAATTTCAGAAGAAATAACAGAAATATTTACCTTTAGAATTTAGAATGAAAACTTCACATTATCAAAAATTCTCACAAATTTGCAAGCTTTCACCAATTTTCATACATGACCAATGTTTTTATGATTACAACAGCTGCTTGTTCATCTTGAATGTGATACACACAGTTTGCCTTCCAAGCCTTTTAGTATTAATCCAAATAGATTTTTTCATCAGGCCCACTTTTAACACTCTAATGAAGTTTGAATAGACCTGATTGCATCCTACATTCTCTGAGAGTACATGTGGCCACATTTACTGTCATTTCTTCTCCAGGTATCCCAGTCATTCTTGTGCTCTGTGTCAAACCTGCCAGGCATGCTAAGTCTCCTTTGCCTGAAATCAGAACTGAAAGCTCACTTATTTCCCTTTTATGCTCTTGGTCATTTTGATCAGCACTACTAGAGACCATGGTATTCAGTGAACGAGCACCTTGTGTAAAGGGCCTTGAAATGTCATTGCATAAGGTGATAGAGCTTAAATACAACTTAGGTAGTAAGAGTTAATCATAGACATTGAGTGATTTTGTAGCCATAGAAAATGGACTTTATGAGTGCTGAGGAGTCAGAAATTAGGCAGAACACAATGGATTTGCTACTGGATGAAATATTAAGACCACTACAGGAGACTGAAAACCAAAGGAGAGATAAGAATCTCTAACCCTTGATACTTCTAATCAAATCTCAATTGATAAAACACATCTGAAAAATCCTCTCTGTGCTAGAAAACTAGTCTTTAGTATTAGATTTTAGTAAGAATCCCAACCCAGAAGTGCACTGACAACATCTTTCAAAGGATGAAAAAATGTAACTTATCCATAAAGCATTATTATTTACATGTTTTGGATGAGGTGGAGTTTTTTTTCCAGTGTGTTAGGTTATGTTTACCAAAGGCTAATCACCATAAACGCAAAAGACCTCAGTGAAGACTGGAGCAGTAATGCCAGGTGGAAGAAACCAAGTAACCTAACCAGTGAAAAGTGCTTCACTGAATTGGTTGGTCCCTAAGACGATCAAGGGAATTGGTTAGGTCATGGTCCCAGGGTGAAAGCTCCCAAGGTGACCCAATGGAAGAAACACCCTTGTACGATTACCTTCCATGCTGAAGGGACTGGTGATCTATGAGGGCTGGGGACGCATTGTGGGGTGCAGGAGGAAGAATATTTAGAGGCTCTGTAAAATTTTCTGGGGGGATGTTTTAAAGAGATTGTGGGAATGTGTGAAATTTATTATGATGCATGTAATGCGGTGTAAAGGGGGGTATCTGGGTGGCTCAGGGAAAAAGAGGAATGGGAACATAGAGGGTAGATGGGATATAAGGGGTTGATCAACTGGAAACAGGCAATGGTACAGTACACCTGTCTGAGTGCCCTCTGCTTGATCACCACAATGTATTCTATTAAGCTGAAAGAGGGTAGGTCTAGAATAGATATTAGGAAGAAGTTCTTCACTGTGAGGGTGGTCAGACACTGGAACAGGTTGCCCAGGGAGGTTGTAGATGCCCCTCCCTGGAGGTTTGCAAAGCCAGGCTGGATGAGGCTTTGAGCAACCTGGTCTAGTGGAAGGTGTCCCTGCTGATGGCAGGGGGGTTGGCACTAGATGATCTTTAAGGTCCCTTCCAACCCAAACTATTCTATGATTCTATTACACATTTTACCCTGTTCTTACCTAACTTGTGTGGATGCACCTCTGTTCTGAGTAGGCATGGGTGAATGCTAGTGAATGTCAAGCTGGACTACGTGTCAGATAGGATGAGAGGTCTGAATACCAGCAATCAGAGCAGGGCTGTGGGCCTCCAATGTCTGTGTGCCAGCAACTGGGGAAACCTGGGATCCAAAGGCCAACTTCTGGGTAGACTCAGAGTCTAAGACCAGCTATTAAAGTGATCTGTAGTGCATGAGTATATACATATATATGTATATACACATGCATATCAATAGTGATATACGTAAAATTGTGTGTATATATATATATACACATACATATGTATACATGCCTATCAGAAATGGTGCTCAGCCTTGCTGAGCCTGGGGATGCAGAGCCATAGCAGCCATGAGCAGCATCAGGCAGCGTCAAAAAGAAATAATCAAAGTTTCTGAACCTAAAAATGTCTGCATTCACAGACATTAACATACATGTGTTCAGCATCTGAGTCGGAAAAGAGAAAGATATGCAAAAGTAGGTGACTTTCAAAAAGGAATCATTAGTGACTGGAGAGGTCACAGTGCTGTGGCGAGAAAGCAAAAACCAAAAGCAGTAAAAGGAGAAAGCTAGACAGTGTTTATGGAGTACTGATGGAAAATGAGGGAGGAAAAAAAGCAAAAAGATTTAGACAGAAACAGAACTATGAAAAGACTGATGAAAGGAAAAACGAATGAGAAGAATCTAACAGAGAGTTTTGTGATAGGTCTGGGGGAACAGAAACGCAGGACGATGCAATACATTTGGTATATGGGAGAGATAATACTTTATCTATCTAGAAAGGCCAGTGCAAAGGTGGAAACAATCAGGTATGATGAGGACAGTGAGGAATTAATCTACTGTGATGAGACAGGAGTAAGCAAAAAATATCTGAAAGGGGAAACCATCAACCATGAGAGAGAAATAGGATTCCCTCAGGAAACATGACCTCCATAGCTAATTCTTTTCAGAGAGATTATAACTACATGGTCCCCTTTTCAACAATTCTTCACTTTGTGTTTCAAATTATCCAAGTTATAGTAACAGAGAAATAATCTTAGCACTTGAACTACTCTGCAACAAAGTTTTTGCTAAATTGTGTTTTTTCCAACATATTTTAAAACATATATGAATATTCTAGTAAATATTTAAACATAGGTATGCCAACATCTCAAATCTGAAGAACCATAAATAAATGTTAACGCTTATTTAAATAAAGAATAGACATTTTTGCTGAATTGCAAAGCAAGTGGTCTCCTGCTAAGATTCCAGAAAATTGCCGTGTATCCATGCTGGGGGAAAAGAGTAGAGAAGTGAAACACAATGAGACCCTATTACTCATCCAACCCACACAGTCCAGTACTTCATGTAATTTTAATATGAAGTTTCATAAGAACTTGACGGCTCTTCTGCATTGTTTTGTTGGAGGGAGCAGATGGTTTCACTGGACCTAACTTCTGATCTGTCTTTCAGTCTTGCAGAGTATTTCAGACATGGCTATGACCAGAGGGATGTTGTCTGTCAGAGGCAAGAGACACAATGAACTGTGCTCTCTGAAGCACACCCTTGACACATTCCCACATGCTCTGTTGTGAATTTCTTTGCTATTTTATACACAACTACTTACTTGGGTTTAGGTTTGAACTACATATCCTGGTGAGGTTCCTATGAGAACATTTCTTGGTCCTGCAATTTCATTTTGGCAGATTTTCTGTAGTGCTCCTCTCCCAGCTTTCCCTCTTTTTGACTATGGTGTGCGTGGTTCCCTCACAGGGTAATAGATGCCAAGGAAACAGCCTATGCTCCTATCTGAAATGGTAGAGAGAATCTCACCTTCCCCTACACAGTTCTGTGGTCCAGGCAGCTGTACATTGTCAACCAATTGCCAAATTTCCTATGTCATATCGGTCACACTGATTAGTTATCAAAAAAAGAGTATGAAAGAATAAGAATAAATCCACGCAAAATACTGTAGCGATGCTTTCTGACTTTCATAGAATCATAGTGGTTGGAAAAGACCTTTAAGATCATGGAGTCCAACCATTAACTTATGACTACTAATCCCATCTTTAAACCAGAGATGTCCCTAAGCACCTCGTCTACCCGTTACCGCCAGGGATGGTGACTCCCCCACTTCCCTGGGCAGCCTGTTCCAATGTTCGATTACCCTTTCTGTGAAGAAATTTTTCCTAATATCCAACCTAGACCTCCCCTGGTGCAACTTGTAGCCATCTCCTCTTGTTCTGTCACCCCTTACTGCATTTGCAAACAGCACCACAATAAATGGGAAGATATTATATAAAGCTTTGGGAATCCATATAACACTATCTGGCAAAAAATTCTCAAGTGAAGTGTATTGGTGTCTGCTGCTGAAATGTTAACATTTTTCCTACAGAGAAGAAACTGTTTCAGCTGACTAAAAAATAACTGTTGCCCACACTCCGCAGCTTTCAAATTATTTCCTGACTCAAGCAAGTTGCTACTCGTATTTTAAAGCTCTACTAGACCCTGGTACACATACTTCTACTCTGGAATTCTACATGAAATAATTTTATCTTGAAACAGAACATTTTATCTGTCCTACTAAACAACCAAAGTTACAGAATGATTGTTTTCACTATTTCTTTGTGAGACAAATCACAGAATTGCAATATTGGCCTGAGTGGTATGATTAATTTTGTAAGGGTGAGCAAAAAAAGGAAGTTTTATACTTCATAACCAGTATATTTCCTCTGAATTCAGGAAGAAGGAAGAGTCCAGTTTGTTCAAAGCTGTAATAGGAGGTTTGAGAAGAAAATGAGGACGGACATAGCTTTCCTTTTATTGACGCAGTGAGCAGCTATGTCAGCTTTACGTTCAATTAATAGTGAGGAATTGATTGCAAATCTAGAGAGAATGAACTGGGGAAACAGATATTATATTTAATATCTGAATCAACTGGAAAGTTGAGTAAAATAAGGATAATGGACTTCAAAAACCTCAAGTGTCTCTTGCAAAGAAAATCTAAGCTGGAGCAAGCAAGCTAAAATAGATATGCTGGATACAGTAGAGCTAGATGGGTAGTGCTATGAAGCAGAGCTAATATAGGACAAAGAACTTGGAGTGACAGCATCATCAGAGCCACTGATAAAGGCACCATCTCCCAGCTGCTGGTTCCTACTGAATTCCAGGCTCTGCAATTGCCAAGAGCTGCTGCTATCTTGCATAAAAGAAAGTTGTAACTGATAACCTGATTGACAGTATCTGTCTCTTTGAGAGGCAGCATCTTTCAAATCCTGCTGAGACTTAGCCTTAACCTCAGAGAAAACAAAATGGAATCCAATTGACTGTGCCACTCCTGATACTGTCCCAACCAAAACATCAAGTGTAGAAGAGCTGACTGCTCCTGTGAACAGCTATAGAAAACCTCAAACAATTAAAAACTTGCTAACCCAAGTGACTTGGTTTGCTGAAAGCTGAATCTTTTGCTGTTTCCACTATTACCAGTGCCATGAGATGTTTTTCATCTTTGTGCGTACACTTCAAAATCTGTCTTGCCTTTTCTTAGTCTGAAAAAACACAGTAGTATATTTCGTAGCTTATTAAGAGAAACATACTAGCAAGTATAAAGACATAGTAAGCCACTTTTCCACTAATCAGATTGTCATATTGTTCAAAAATATTCCATTAGCAAGACTGTACTTTTTGTTATCCAATGCACGAAGACAAATTATATGCATGTGAAGGAAATAGAGAAAGCAAAGTTAGAGATCCTTCTGGCTGAGCCAGGAGCTCTTTAATGATCTGAAAGCAGAAAAGGAATCATAGAAATGTATGATAATGAGCACATATCACTGAGGACAAAGGAGTAGTTGATGTTCATATAGAAAGAAATTCAAAAGACTAGGGTGCCAAAAAAAAAGGTCTTATTAGAACAAGGAAGAGAGGGCAATAGAAAGGGTCCATAACTATACTTGAATGATGAGAAGAATGTAAAGAGAATGGAGACCAACTTACAGACTATAAAAAAGGGCAACCTATTCATTGCCTTTTTCCTAAATCTTCATATGAAAGACAAATTGTGAAGATCCAACTAACAGAACTAATTTAACAAGGATATTAAAATGCACTGATGAAGAAAACACGCTGAAAGAAGATGCAGATCTATCAAATGTGAGCACTGGAGCAGGGAGGACTTTGGAGTTTTTAGGAAATTAGCCATTGGAATTTTGAATATTAGTAAGTACTTACCAAGGACCTGTAGGAGAAGGAAAAAAAAAAAAACAACAAACTTTTGAAGGTTCTCCTGTAGGAGAAGGAAAAAAAACCCCTTTCCTTCTCTGACAAGCTAACTGGATAAAGGGGAAGTTGCAGATATGATATATCCAGACTTTTAATTAAAGCTTCTGACACTATTCCATATAATATTCTTATAAATAAGCTAAAGCAGGAGATATAATCACCATCAGGTGGGTGGACAACTAGTTGAGAAATTGCTCTCAGTGAACGATTATCAATGATTTGCTGTCAGACTGGAAGAGGATTTCAAGTAGCACTAGATTGGGGACTGTAAGGGCTGAGATCTACTAAGCATTTTCATCAATGGCAAAGACAAGACCAAATATAATTGTTAGACTAAGTGTGGAGGGGTTCTAAGCACATTGCAGGCTAGAATAAAAAATATTTTTAGACTGGGGATTGAAATCTCAGCAGCTGGCTGGAATTCAGTAGAGGCAAGGACAAAGTGTTATACCTGGAAAACAGCAGTCAAATACAGTCATAACAGATGTAGTAAAAGGGTAAGCAGCAGGTAAGCAGCGCTCAATTCAGAACCAGTGAGCTCCAAATAATGCAGTCTCCTCTTTTCACAACACTTTAAGGAAGATGGAGATAAAATAAAGAAAATTACAGGGACAGTGAAAGGGAATAAGGAAAGAGTAGATAATATAACCTGTGAGCAAAGGTTCAAGCAACAGAATCTGATTAGTTTAAAGATGAGAAGTTTGAGTGGTGACATAGCAATATTCTTCCATTGTGCACAAATGTGTTATAAACAAAAGGGTGATCTGCTTTGCTCAGTGGCCACTGTAGGGTAGAGAAGAAACCAATGTAACTTGCAAAAAATCCTATCAAAGCTGTATAGCCAGAAACTTTTCAGTTGTTAGGGTAAAAGAAATTATGAATATTACCAAATCACTTATTTGGAAGTTTTTAAGTCTAGAAATATTGCTGGTCCAGCTTATTTATGTGTAGTTGATCCTGACAGAGCTCAGAAACTGAACTAAATTACTGGACTTTTCTTCTTGATGTCACCTATTTGAATCTGTCATTTGATACTGACTACTACAGATGAATCAAGTATGAGCAAGTAATATATGCCACTTTTAATATCAGAGATTTCTAAACTAATAACTACTGATGGAGTCACCTCAAGCTTTTAATTTATTTGAATCACTGGGATGTATCCATTATAGCTGGAGATGCCAACTTAGTAGCTGCAGAATTTCAAATGATTAAGTAACAATATATATTTATACAATTGGACAATTAATGGCTGGAAGGAATATAATGGTAACTTTGTCTTTGAAAACCTCTGCTGACAAGTCTGATATTGGAGGAACCATTACAATATTGAATGTGTGAAACCCAACACATTAATCTAGGAAGAGGTTGTGGATTTAATCTTTAACATTACCTAAGCTGGTGAGATAATTGGGACAACAATTTTCTCACCAAGAAGGAATATTACAAAGTTAAACCAGCCTGCCCATATGCTTCCACATCACTTCTGAATAGTAAGAACTCTGCTTTGATGTCCAGACAGCCTGGACAAGCTGAGACCTTCAGCATGATACTGATTACTCTTAACTATTATGTGTACATCAAGCCCAAGAATCAGGCTTTCAGTTTTTTTCACATAAGCACACAGTATACCTTAACAAGGGAAAAATCCCTGTTGATACAGTACCAGATCCAGAACAACCATCTCAAGCTACAAAAATGGGACTTCCATGAGTTTCACTACATATGTAACATTTCTGCAAGAATAACTACAGTTCCATTTACCAGAGAACAATGAAGTTTAAGCAAAATAGGGCATACTGGTAAATACAACATGATGCAACAGGGAACTGAAAGAAAACAACTCTAAAAGATCATCAAGAGATATAAAATCTGAAAAATACTTGAAGTACTCAAACTTACGTAGAAGTGGATTTAGTGCAGCTACAACCAAAAGGTCATGATTGCTTTTAGGGAAATCACCAGAGACATTTCTTTTAATATAAATAAAGTGGGATTTCATTTTTAAACTATGTCCTTCTGAAGATCTATTACTACTCTTAGGGGAGTGCTTACATGAAGAGTTTTACCTGGTTCACAATTTGCATTGTTACCTCAATCATAGCCCTGCATTTGACTAGATAAGCAATCTGCACACCTCTAAGTGCTGAAGAACACCTATAGCTTTCAGAGGCAGAACTGAAGTTGTTACTGTGCTGGAGTGAAAAGACTACAAGAGCTTTGTGATTTCTAATACAGCGTTTTGAAGTAGACAAACAGGGAATCAGATCATCACATATACCTTTATTTTTTTTTTTCTACTAAAAACCGTTAGTTTGCTCAGAGCAAAGTTCCTCGTTTTCATTTTCTGTTATCTGTGTCCTGAGTGCATGCTCAGAATTTAGGAACAGATTTTTTTTAGATAGCTTTTGGGAGTTGACTCTTTGGTAGCCCAACACAGACCAAAACCCCATTCATCTGGGTAGAGCTTGTACATCACCAGGAACTTCTATAGAAACAATTATTTCTCACATGAATGTGTGATAAAATGTTAAAATTTCACCTACAATAAACAACACTTTTTAATTGGAAACTTGATTCTTTATCTTGAAATGGCAAAGTCCTCTAGGGGACAGCCTGATCTAGTCACTGGCAACCCTGTCCACAGAAGGAGGGTTGGAACTAGATGATTGTTGTTAGAACGAGTCCAGAGGAGGCCACGAGGATGATCTGAGGGTTGGAGCACCTCTCCTATGAGGACAAGCTGAGGGAGATGGGGCTGTTCAGCCTGGAGAAGAGAAGGCTCAAGGGAGACCTTCTAGCTGCCTTCCGGTACCTGAAGACACTACAGGAAGGCTGGGGAGGGACTTTTTACAACGGCAGGGAGTGACAGAACAAGGGGAAATGGCTTTAAGCTGAAAGTGGGTAGGTTTAGATTAGATATTAGGAAGAAATTACTTCCTGTGAGGGTGGTCAGACAATGGAACAGGTTGCCCAGAGAAGTTGTGGATGCCCCCTCCCTGGAAGTGTTCAAGGCCAGGTTGGATGAGGCTTTGAGCAACCTGGTCTAGTGGAAGGTGTCTCTGTTGATGGCAGGGGGGTTGGAACTAGATGGTCTTTAAGGTCCCTTCCAACCCAAACCATTCTATGATTCTATAAATACAATAGTGTTAGTTTCTGTTTGACTTAATATTTTAATTGTTTATAAAATTTTGTCTTATTTCTCTAAAGAGATCAGACAGGTGTAGTCTCATGCTTCACAAGAGACACATCTCTCTGTGGTTTTCCTGTACTAATTTTGCAAAAAGCCTAACTCTACCTCTATTTTTTACATAAGGTGAGACAAGGAAGTAACATTTGTCATTATGCCATTGTCAGATAAAATACAAACAAGAATTTGGCTACATTTGAAGTGAGGGTTCATACATATTGACTCCTGATTACATCTACAAGTTAAATAAAAATTAAAAATAAAATTTACTATAAAAGTAAAGAAGATCCTGAACACCACTGTTGCAAATGAGAAAAATACTACAATCCTACTGATATTCTATTTCTTATGACACTGAGTTAGTACTCTTGTACCATAGCAGAGAAAAGGTATTGATAACATCCCAGCCTGTGCAATATGAACCATCTATCAGCAGCTATTGAATTACACAGAATGGATCTGTTTATCCAATTCAAGTTTTGAACAGTTTGTTCCAATTTAGAAAAAGGTATAAGGACATGTAAAACCAACTGCAATAGAAAACACATCATACGCCACAAATACACTTTATTAAGTGAACAGAAGACTCAACAGACCTAGTTAGATTAAGATGTTTGGTTTTGTTTAGCCTGAATATGAAGGGAAAGAAGTATCAATTTTTAAATGTTTTAATAAAAAAACCCCAAACAAACCAACAATTAAAATGCCACTGATTTTGCCAAGTACATGAAATTATTCTGTTGCTTACTAACACATAAATACGTGTGACAGTCCTAGTAAAAGGTAATTAGCATATCCAATGATCCATGAAGCTCATAGCCTTCAGTACAGAGTTTAATTACCAGTGTTTCATACTAGGCTGGATATTACGTTGAGATTTATGAGAAAAAATAAAGGATTATGATCTTGAATGCATTTTTGACACAAATATATTTTCTAGACTACTCAGGTAGATGGAGAAACATAAAAATTCTTCATGATGGTATGCAGTAAAGCAATTCAATCATGTGTCCAGGCTGTAGTGTCAGAGGGTTGTCACTGTCACCAGCATGGTTAGTGCAATAAGAATTATTAGTTAACAAAGAAACGAATCTAGACCAATAGATAGAATTAATCCAGTCTGCTCTGTGGATCCTGTCTAGCAGATTTTGCATCTTACTCATGTTCAAAGGCACATCAATGTGAACACTGCCACTGAGCTTTATCCAGCGAGAAGATACTAAAATGAAATAACCTTGACTGATATCATAGATCTAGAAACAACTAAATTGATGATGGAACATATTAATGTAAACTCTAAATTACATACAAAGAAAGTATTTCAGAACACATTCTTATTTACTTAGTCTAATCCATTTTTTTAAGATCTTAAGAGACTTAAATGGCAGCCACTTATCCTTCTTGTAAAGCTAAAATAAATTTTTGCTTTGTTAGTTTGGTCAAACATTCAGCTGAATTTGCAGGTGAAAAGATAATGAAGATGAGTAACTTAATGGAATGAAATACTGTGCCTTTGTGAAGGTAAATACAATCTAAGCTGATAAAGCAAACACATAATAAAGTATATGAAATACTGTGCAATTTCAATAATTCAAACTTTTTTTGTACTCTGAATTTGCTCCTGTATTTTTGAATGTCAGAATCTACAGCTGCAGTGGGGAATTTTGAGGAACAGACTGCTCAAGTCAAAGACTGAAATGGACAGTGCAGCATAGCAACAAGAATCTCTTGCTTCTGAAATAAATCCTTTCAGCTTCTCTAGAATTGCTTTAATTACCCCTTGTACAGAAATACCAGAATAATTAGAAAACATTTGAGAAAAAAGTCGTTATTTTCTTGCAGGTCAAGAAGAAATCAAGCCAAAGTTTTAGAATCTCAAAATTAAAGTATGTGCACTAAAAAGGACAGATATCTTTTTAATGAACTTGTGCTCATTTACAAAACAAGAAAAAACAGAATCGAAATAGGGTAGAATTAATGAAAATTTAAGCTTTCATGAGACCACAGCCTCTACTGCTAAAACCAAGTCTCTCTTTTTTGACCTACATATCTAATCACATTGGCTGGCTTTCTATAGTCTATATATCACCAGAACAGAATATACAATATACTCTAACCTATAGGAAAGTAAAATGTCTTCTTCAGTCACAAGTTACAGAAACATAATAAAGACATTTAAAAAAAACAGACCAAAAAAAAATTTAAAAACATAAAAAATAAGGTCATACTTGAATAAACAGAAGAAATGTGACACCCATTAGAAAAAATATTGAACCACGTATGCTGAGGATATCCAAATATTTCCATCACAAATTAAAGTCTTCATAAATTAAGACATGAAAATTAAAACCATTAAATACTTTTTAGCATTTCTGACTAGAGACTCTAGAAGCATAGTCCAAAGACTTCAACGATAAAGGAAACATTAATAGCAATGTATATTTGTATAGTATCATCTTTCTTTTCTCAACAGAGTATTATATCAGTTTTAACCATCTTTAGAGTCAGAGTAAAATTCAGTAATGCTTGATTTTCTGGGACTGAAATTACCATCAGAACAGATAGAAAAACACAGAACTGTAATTTGAAGTTGACAGAACAATACTTTGTATACTAACAGGCAAGAAAACATTAAAATGAAACCCTGATTACAGAAAAAAAAAAGTATTTTACAGTTAAGCTTGTAAAATATATTGACTTATCTTTTGCAGTCATCATTGGGAGAAAGAAAACTGGAAAAATTGAAATCTAAACCAAAGTTAATGAAATAAATGAAGATTTTTAGCCAAAACGCTCTTCTGATTTGAAAATGCAGATAAGGACTTCAGATCTCTTAAGATCTTTGCTACCTGTATAATGCTTTCTGATAAATATCTTGTTCTAAATACCATAACACCTACGTTTTTACATCCCCATGGCAAAGCAAAAGAAGTATTTTCCAAAAATGGTTCTGCAGGAACAAAGAGTTTGAGAAATGTATGCACAGTCTTACTTCAAAAAAGCCTTTCTAAAGGTGCATTTCTAGAGCAGCTTTGTACTGGGAATCTTCCAACAGTCCCCAGGTTTCCTGAGCATTGTGCTGGCCTGAGCTCCCCTTTTCCTCTCCAAGCCTTTTTGAAGCAACCACACCTACAGTTGAAGGAATTCAATGTGTGCCATTTTCTCCTAATTTTTTTGTGAAAGGCTGGTTGCAGTCTTGAGCATAGCAGCTCACCAACCACAACATGAATGTTTCAAGAAAAAAACTGAGCCGTTTTGTAACAAGCCTAGCAAACAAGTATGCGCCAGGAGCAGCAAAGCAGCAAATGCAGTACCTCTGCTTTTCCTCTCCACTCCTCCCATGGACGTGTCATTATATCCGAAGTGCTGTGTTAAGGTCCTAGTATGCCTGTAAGCACTAACCCACCTACATCTGCTTCCAATGGCAGCGATGACTCTCCTCACCCAGCAATGTATAAGCAAGAAACATTTCCTTCTCTCTAAGCACAAAAATGATGGTATTAGGAGTCTCTGTGGTGGCTCCAGAGGCAGAACCAGGCAAACCAGACAGTATCAGATCTTGATTGACTGCTGGATCAAAGGATCCAGGCCTTCCAAGAGCACATTTCAAAGAAAACTGTAGCAGTTACAGAGGGTGGGATTCATCTGACCAAGAGCTGGTATGTGCAGTTTTCTGTGACCTTTGCTTCTGCCATTGCTTCTACAGTCAGTGAAGATTCATCTCACCTTATAGAGGTCTTTAAAAAATAGATCAGATGAGCAAACTTGAAGCATAGTTATTTCTCTTTGTTGCTTGTACTGGGGGTCAAGGTGTATGATGTTAGATTATAGCTAAAGGGTACAAAAAAAGCCAAACATCAAACAAAAAACAGAATATATGAGCAATATGCAAAGAGACGGAGTACTGCCAGGATGGAGTGGAAAGAAAGGATAGGAGTGAGCTTTGGAAGACAGAACTGGAAATGGAGAGAGAAATAAGGAAGGAAAGAAAAAGAGGGATAAGAAAGCTCCCTTGCTTGAAAAACAAACACATGCAAGAGGTTAATAAATTCTATTTATTCAGGTTCCTAATTGCTTGAATTATTCATTTTCTTTTACAGAGTGATGTTGATGTTCTTGGCACTTAAGAATAAAGCTGAGGCTCTGTATGTGAGAAGGCCACATTTTATTTATTTATTTTTCAAAATTAGTGAACTTGATTAACGACTGCCTTATTTAGAAAGACACACTTTTCCATCTGCTAAGTCTTCCCATCAGAAAGGTACTTAGATAACAGAGGACAACACATCGTTTTTGTTCAGCCACAGCACTAGAATTAGTGGCATACAGTGAAGCTAGTCTCCTGGCGCTAACATAAAAATCTTAACACCACCAGGAAAAAAAATCCACACATAAACAATGACTTAGAGGTTGAGCTGGGCATAAACCTTCCTAACTGCAGTAGTTTATTTCTTCAGTGACTGAAATAAATTCCTGCCTGGCTAAAGAAGATAAAAATTGGGGTTTGGTAGTTAAGTCCTAGCAAGGATTCAAATGGTGGTTTTGAAGAAGAAATTTTAGGTTGCTTGTTGTAATTGAAGAAGGAGATTGTTCCAGGCATAGAGAGAAAGCAATGTGAAAATACTGCAGAAATTAAAGGTTCTGCAAGGCAGGCAGTCAGTAATGCGCCCAGAGTTCTGGATGGGTGCATTTTAATTAAATCAAAGTAAACAAGTCACAGCAGGGCCAAGTGTGAGCCAAGCTGTAGGCAAGCTTGACATATGAGGTTTGAAGGTGAGTCTGAGGAAGTCTGAAGTTGCTGAGGAATGAGAAAAGACAACAAAGAAAGAAGAGCTGGGTAATATGCTTGGGGGAGAAAGGAGGAAGTAACTGTATCTGCAAAATGATGAATAGCCTACAGCAGTAGAGACGAAGGGTGTACAGGCTGGAGGAGAGATGGTATTACCTGTCAGTATGCGGCTCAGATATATAACCCACCAAGGACTGATTAGGAACGGGGCTCATGGTTTCCATGATTTTCCAGTCCTTACCTCTACATCAGACATCCAGAACAAAACACTTTTTAAAATTATATTTTTAAGGTTCATTTATGGGTCACTGACCCTTTTTTGCATTTTAAAGTACATTTATTTCTTAATTCTGTCACTGATTAATTGTGCAGCAGCTGAGTAATGAACAAATATTCTACTTTTCGGAAACATGTTTGGGATTAAATTTATTAATGTCTGTAGAGATTAAAAATGAAAAAAAGTTCCTCAGCCTTGCTCTCCAGGAATTCTACAAGTTGGGACTTGGAGGTTTTTTGTTTTGTTTTGGTTTGGTTTTGTTTTTTTTTTAAAAAAGGCATGAAAGGCAGCCCATTCCATAGGAACTGCTTTATGTGACCAAAGGGACGAGGAGGACAACACAGTGGATGAGTGTACAAAATGTATGCAAAACAGAAAAAAATCAAAAATCTTCATCCACAACTATCATTACAGAACTGATCAGCCTAGGCTGTTCCCCTTGCAGTGCACGTTTTCCTTGGAATGACCAAAAAAAAAAAAACCACCAGCCCCCACCTTGTTAAGAATCTAAGCTAATAACAAATAGCACTTGTGAGCAAGTGGTAGGACAACTGGTAAAAATATTTTTCCTCAGATATTTCAACACTGTATTACAGGAAAAGGTAAATATTCATATAGCTCAAATGTTCAAGTGATCTAATAGTTACAGCTGTGACGTGTTTTATCTAAAATGAGAATATAAGCTTTTATACTAAAACTATTAAATCTAAGGTCATCTGTCTTATAAGGGCTTACACATACAGTACACTGATTCACAGTGAAAATTATGGATGCAGCTGTAGGCACAGAAGAATTTGGTGTAAGTATGGAAAGCAGATGACTTATCAATCACTAGAATATTCCCAGAATGCCAAGTTTCAAGACCTAATGAATGCAACTAATTGTAAAATGCTTTTAGAATTTACAGTTACATAGAAGAGTTTTGCAGGCCATTAACTTCTCACCAAAGAGGTCTTACATTAAATAGTAAATAAATTACATCAAACATATTAAGCTCAAAATTGTTTACAATGATTAAAGTTCTAAATTTGAATACATACATGCTTTTGCCTGAATGTCTCTTGCAAAAATCCCAGTGTTGGGCTGTTTTTGTAACAACAAAGACACCTGAAAGGAGACTTTGTTCAGCAGCAAAGTAAACTTCATTCTCTGTGTTTACAGTGGATGAGTTAACTGCTGGAGGTATCATGGGATAGCTGCATATAGAAATGCACTTGTTTGATAACACAGATGTACGCATCCTGACCATAGGTTAGTAACAACAGGAATGTTCTCATGGACAGCAGGCTTTTAAAATATGGGTTTGCATACAGAAAGCATTTCACAAACAGGTCCCATTTCAGGTATCTAGGGTTTATATAATTTGAAGTCATCGTTTATTTCAGCTCTATATTTTTGGCAAGTTGATTATGTAAATACAGCACAGCAGAGATGCATATGTATACCCTTGAAATTCCCAATATATAGCCTTGAACCCCCACTTTTTCCATCCCATTTCACTTTGTTTCACTCTAGTAGTCAGTCTTACATTCTTGACAATTAAGGCTGACTTGACAATTACAAGCCTATCCAATACTTACCTTTCATCAGGAATTCAATGGCAGGTGAGGCAGTCCTATTGATCTATGAAACAAATAACCTTTCCGTTTTCACAGCTGTCAAACAAATATACCTAATTCAACAAAAAAAATGGCATCACAGGCTTAAGCTAATTATTATTGAAATATAATGGAATATTTAAACTCGACCGCGTAAGACAAAGCATGTGCTCAATTGCCCAACTGAGCAGACACCTGAACAAATAACGTATTAACCTTTCTTAGGCTGCTGGTTGACACTAACCAACAATTTCACAATTGAATTTTATATGTAAAATTGTATATGCTATTCTTAGTCCAAGGCCTGACAATCATGTACTTCAGAATGTCTCCTGAGATCCAGCAGAGGACTGCTGTCATTGTCCTCATGGCCCAGTAGGTCAACAGTAGAATGCAAAAGTGTCTTGTGGTAATAATTCTTTGACTAACTTACAAGCCTAGCTTCTATATAATCCTGCATCAGCAATATTTTTCCTGCTCCTGTAGCACTTCCTTCTTCTATCCTCATTTGTTGTTGTTGTGTTTTTGGGGTTTTTTTTCTTTTTTTTTCCCCAGTGATCTCTCCAGTTCTGGATTTTCTCCAAGAATAGATTATTTCACCTTCTTTGAGTAAAGGTGTCAACAGGTAGTTTGCTCATCCTCAGCTACTGAAATATTTATCTTAGGGTTATATACATTCCTGACACAGCATAGCAACTGCAATTCTGCAAGTGAGCTTTTTTCCATCTTCACAGCATTACCGTGCTTTGGGAACAGCCAAAGCTCTGACATGCCTGTAATTCTGTAACTACTGAAAGGCTCCAGTCTCACCAGAGCTTTAATAGGGATGCCACAGCTGATCAAACAATTGCCAGTCTGTTGCAGATCATCTGAGAGCTGCGGCAGTTTTCATTCATCATCACACACCCAAGTAATTGAACCTCCAGGGCAATTCTGTCAAGCATCATACTTACTAGCGTATGACGTTCGTGGCTGTGTTATGAACTGCAGTTCATGGACATTTAAGGAGAAGAGGCAGTGGAAGTAGAGAATGATTTGAAGGACTTCTCAAAATATTTAATACTTTTCTGTACAAGAAATAAGAACTATTTATTAGCCTTAATTTATTATTGCTCTTGTTGTAAGTTTCCTTTATGTCCACCCATCCACCTATCTTATCCCTTAGGTATATAGCTCTGGAAAAAAAATTAGTAATCGAAACAATCATAGGTGCTAAGACTCAGTTATCTGATTTAGACTTTTACAAAGTCTACTTGGTAGAAATGAGACGAACAGGAAAGCACAGAGGGAAGAGAAGGAAATAACTGGTAGATCTGTTTAGTCAGTCTTGTGCATCAGTTTGAGAAAAGAGAAGAAGGACAGGAACGGATAATGGATTTAGATATCAAGCTTGCCTAAGAAAATGAGATGTTCTGTTTCAGGATTTTGTTTAATTCCTGCTAAATGCTTAATTAGAAATTTGACTTCTTTGCATTAACACACTTTTTTTTTTTTCCTCCTAAAAAACAGCCCACTTGGTGAAGTTTTGATCTGCATTCAGCCTTGAATTGGTCTTTGTTACTTGATGTAAACATCCAGATGTATTTTGAGGATCAAGGTTGTTTCACCACTCAGTGCAGTAAAATGGCAAGAGACACAAATTGACTTGAGGGTAAACAAAACATGTTGAAGAACAGAATATTATTTTGTCTTTTTGCTTCTCATATACACTGAAAACACAAAAATCACACATGAAGTGGCCAGACTTTGATTAATCAGGTATTGTAGGAAGCCACCTGTTTTAGACTTGGTTTGAAATTAACCCTTGGGAGCTGATGAAGGTAGGACAGAGCAAGGCTAGTGTGACAGCTGTCCAGGAGCCAGCAGCCCCATTGCTCCAGCCAGGGCTGTAAATTCAAGCAACTGAGTGTGCACAGTGGATTCAGTGTCACACTGAAAAGGAAGCTGACTGTCAATAAAGGGATTCCAAAATAGACAGGTTGACGTCAGCATCATAAACTTCATCCAGAAACCTACTGGCAACTAGCATAGCAAGCTTCTCCTTTTAATAGTCCAAATAATATTCAGTAAAATTGCCTTTGTAAACAGTGAGACGTTATGCCTAGTAATCCAGTGCATGGCCTCTCCAAAATGTGGCGTTTCGACACATGTCTCTTAAACATGTTGAGATATATACCAAGAGGCATGCTTTAGATTTGATTACCCACATTAACATTCCTTAAACTGGAAAAATGTAAATCATAGGAAATACTAAACAAATTGAAGCTATGAAAATAAAATAATTCACTGAACAGAGTTGCTGTCTTCGTGCACTTCCTTTGTTTCATTTTTGTTCCTTATAAACAGAACCATAAGAGGTGACCGAATTTAGCTTCCATTTTCCGTTAATGTGTTTATCTATTTCTCTTATACCATTATGGATAAACAACCATCTACTGTCTCAAAGAAAGAATGATTGCATAAGCCACTGGAGGCCTGTTCTACATTAGCCTGTAATCCAGACCAGGGCATTTATCTGGAAAATGGACTCTCAGCCTCAGTGTCTCTCTTCTGAACTAAGTGGAGTAGGGACTGAAGGGTCTCTCACATCTTCTGAAGGCAAGCTTGTCAATCAGCTACTGAGTCTATTTATTTTATGAAATATTAGTATGCACATTGTCATCTGAGTTCCTACCTTTCCATGAAAAGTTTTATTTTCAACAAGTCTGACCTTTTCTTCCAAAATGAACCTCAACCTAAAATTTTGGAAAACCTCTATAAAATTAGTAGTAATTATAATAACTTCTCCTAAGTGAGGAGAGGTGCTGTATCAATGTTATTCCACCAGAAATTATGGCCAGAAAGAAGCTTGCCAAAAGCTCAGTACTGCTAGGGAGCTTAACATCACTGTATGAGCAATTACTTCTCCAATAAATTATGCAGCATTTACTAATCAATGTATTACCTGTTCAAACAAGAAACAAAATCCTCCACTGTGCATACATTAACAGTAGATAGAGTGTGATACATTATGCTGCAAGGAAACAGAAAGAAGAAAGGTGTGGGGATTTAGGGCTTTAAGTTCAAGGTGATACAAGAGAGAGGTTTACCACAGAGCAAAACATGTTCTATAAGGAATTGGTGAGCTGAAGAGAACATCAAAGCTGTGAATATCTACAATGCATTTATTTCCTTCTAAGCCAGTAACAGAGGAAGATCCTGGCCCTTCTTGGAATTGCCCTGCTGTGTTCCCACATTTTCGTGTGAAAACAATTATCATTAATTTCTTCAAATTACAATGAAGTGTTGCTTCTGCCTAAATAGTGTCACTTTCACTTCATAAATTTCTTTTGGCTTCACTGTACATTTGATCCATTTTTAGATCATACAGCTTATTAAGCAGGTCTCTGTGAACTCAACCAAAACATACTAGATGTTATTTGAAATTTATAATTTAGTAGCCAAGCAATCACTACAAAACAAGCATAAACATCCTGACCAGAGTATATGCATTAGGTATTTAAAACTGGCTATATGTGTTAGGTTCTGCCTCAGAGCCTTCTATTACTGTGGCCACACTGCTGCCTATTGAATGGCACAGCATTGTGTGATGTGATCACAGTCAATTCACAACAGCTTAAAAGGTGACACTGAACTTTTAGTACATTTAAAAAAAAAAGTAAACTGAAAGAACCTTTGCTAATAAACCAGGCTATAAATACACAAAAATGTCCTTATTTGGGATTCTTACATATCTTTCAGAAATAAATGGCAGTGTTTAATTGCACTGTTTACTACCACAGTTTTTAAAGCTTAAAAGTTATCCAAATGTTGATTAGTTGTTCCTTTTAAAATTCTCAGTTGGAACCACTTAATTCTCTGGCTGAAGTTTTTTTCTGGAGAAAATACCCTCTGACAAAAATGATATACTGAAAGATATACTGAAAGCCATATAGAATGACTGTAATATTTTATTTTCTTTTTTTTTTTCTACAATAATATATTATTTAATATGATATATTATTTAACAATGGATCTGTAGCAGCATCACAAAATACAATATGGAACACTACTATCTCTTTTAAATTATAAGTACTGAATTCATGTCTCTAGAGTTTGTTGTTTCTGAAGATTCAGCTGAAAATATAACTCATCACATGTTAATGACCAATCTTATTTTCAGTTGTGAGGAAAACAGGTTTGCTACAGAATGCCAGTTATTTAGACCTAAGTAGTAAGTGTACTTTGATCAGAAGACCTTGCAATCAGTCAGCAGGGTTGGTAGCTGAATACACTGTCAGCTAGGGCTGTATTTTGTTTCTGCTTCTGTCAGTATTCCACTTTGGATCCTCCTCCAACTCTTCTGTCTCTTACCTCCATCATTCTTGGAGACAGTAACAAATCACCTATTTATTTCCCTTGTGGGTAGGAATGATTGATTTGTCAATGTCTAGTTAAAACTTACAAAGTAAGCAAGACCTTGCACAAGTCTTTATATGTCTCCATATTCAGAGGCTGATCTTTCTAAAAGATAATGTTAGGAATAGAGCACAGATGCAGGCACAAAGTTGTCAACCTCACCTGTCTTGCAGAAGAAACTTAGTGTAAAATTTCTGTAACCTTCCCAGAATCACAGAATCACAGAATGTTGGGGATTGGAAGGGACCTCGAAAGATCATCTAGTCCAATCCCCCTGCCGGAGCAGGAACCTAAACAATTTTACACAGGAAGGCGTCCAGGTGGGTTTTGAATGTCTCCAGAGAAGGAGACTCCACAACCTCCCTGGGCAGCCTGTTCCAGTGCTCCATCACCCTCACTGTAAAGTAGTTTCTTCTCAAGTTTAAGCGGAACCTCCTGTGTTCCAGCTCACACCCACTGCTCCTTGTCCTATCGTTGGGCATCACTGAGAAGAGCCTGGCTCCATCCTCATGACATTTGCCCTTAACATATTTGTAAACATTAATTAGGTCTCCCCTCAGTCTCCTATTTTCTCCCATTTCAAGCAAATTATTAAATTTCAGTTTGGGATGCCTAGTCATTCAGATACATCAAATCCTGAACCTGCTACTGTGAAGTAATTACAGCAGAAAAGTACTATGTGGTTTAACAGACTACAAACATTTTCCACAGACATACCAAAACGCTAAATTGGGAGCAAATTCACTGTAGGTGTTAATCCCACCAATCTTTGGAGCCTATGAGGCTGGAGAAAACTGCATCAGTGGATGTCCTGGTTTTGCTAGGATAGAGTT
>NW_010304628.1:0-517 GCF_000700745.2 Antrostomus carolinensis | reverse complement strand
AGCAGCAGAAGCCCAGACCAAGAGATTTTAAGGATCCTTAACAATAGTTTGACGCCGAGTCCACGAAACTCAGATACTCACAGGAATTTAAAGAAACCTCTCCAGTAGTTGGTGTCAGGTGCAATCTTCAAAGTTTCTTGTAGTGTTAATGAGTCCCACTGAGGGACACTACTGAGAAGGCATCTCCAGGGTCCACTTAGAGCAGAAAACTGGAGGCAGTGATGACAGGTCAGGAAAAGCAAGGGAAAGGTGGCTCTGACGCTGGGGAAACCTGGATGTGTTTCATTAATGCAAAGGGCCAAGCCCTGAGCCCCAGCCCCTGGGCAGGGAGATCCTGTCCCTCTCTCATTCCTCAGGGTTGTTCCGGGAGCACTGTGATGTGGAGATGGGCAATGCCAAGGGCAGGACTATGGGATGACCCTTCTCAGGCTCCTAAGGGTGAAGAAGAAGGAAAGGAGGTCCCGGTCCTGAAAGGATGAGTTGTCACCTCATAGGCATCGATGGAAGAAACAACAGC
>NW_010304627.1:10240-19063 GCF_000700745.2 Antrostomus carolinensis | reverse complement strand
GACATTCTGTGATTCAGTCTCCCCTTTCTTCTCCCCATTCTACTCGACCCTAGAAGAGAACAAAAATACAGCCCCCAAAAAACTCCCAAGGCATTGAGTCGTTCAAAGATGATCAAAGTGCAACTTTGACACATAGTCTGGAGAAATTATTTCTACCTAATGTTGAATCTATTTATCTTCCCAGGTCTGCCCTGCAGACCCTCTGTGGATGCTTTTGTAATTACTGTTGTGGAACAGAGTCATCTCTTCTCCTCTCTGCATTGTCTTTGGGATTACCAGGGGAGACTGTAGATGACCAGATATATGAATTTTTCACTAAGATAAAGGAAAGAAATACCGTGATGCTTTTTAGTGCCGAGTTCAGATGTTCTCTTTGCATCTTCTAGCCTATAATTTTGACATTTCATATGTTGAACGTTTATTCTCTTCCTATTCCTTGCCCCCTCGATGAAGCTTAGTTGTGCATTTCCTGTCTGCCACGGCACTGAGGAGCGCTGCAGGCTAGTGCTCAACTACGTCCTGGAGGTAAGTTTACCATCACCTTTCTAATGGTATTTCACCTCATACCCAATTCTTCTATATTTACTAAATATTACTTTCAAAGTGAATTAAACAATTTCTTCTTGCAGGGCTTGAAATCTGTTGACAGCAGCGTTAAAAAGGAGAGTGACCTTCCAGCAGCTGACCCCAGCACACCGATCCCGTTGAAATATGAAGATGAATCCACCAGTGCTGGTCCTGAGTGTCTGGAAAAACAGATGGCCTTATTTTTAGACAAAAGTAAGTTATATTATTCTGCAAATAAAACCTTTCCAGTGCCAACACAAACTGCTGCTACTTTATTTTCATTGTCAAAACAGTGTATTTAATAAGTCACTAATTGCACTCATTACCTAAGCAAAAGTAGTATACTGAAAATTGGAGAACAGCCTGTTCCTTCTTAAATATGAAAAGAATAGCACATTTAGGATATTTTTGCATATCAAAGCATTTTTTATTAGTAAATACATAATGTTACTGGACCTTATTTAGATGTGGTTTGCATATTACTTCCATAACAGCTTAGTATTTTGGGATTTGGTGTTTTTGGTGTGTGGAGCACGGTAAGTTGTGTGGATTGTTTTTTTTTTAAAGCAGTTTTCATTCTTTCTTTGGCTTGGAAGTTTTGTGAAAGACCTTCTCACTTCTGGCAGTGTTTTCCTACATGATGCTTGCTGCTGCACTGCATATAAAATGCTAACTGGGATTTTGTTTTCTTTCTTGTACCTCTACAATTGTGAAAGAAAGCAGGAAATACAGGTGTTTTGTTTGCTTAAATACTCAAACTCCAGAAGTTTCAGACTGTAGTCTGTCTATTTTATTTTTCTCTGGACTTCTATAGAGGTGTGTAGGAAAGACTCTTCTGAAAGTAGAGTTCTTTGCAAAGCAAGAAGCCCTATAAGCATAACTCAGAAAGAAATTTGAGTCTTGCATATTTTTAGTTTTTCATTCTTTCCTTTCTCCTCCTTTTCCCCCTTTGAAAATCTCGAAATAATAAGCAAGCTCAGTTTTGAGTTATTCATTTAAGTGTTCTCGTGTTTCTCTTCCAATTTTATTATTGTCTCTTGAATGTCAACAACCTGGATATGTATGAATACTTTCTTATATTTTTATCAGATATGTGACCACAGAATTTAATACCTCCTTCAGAAAATTGCATTATGTTGAGCTTGCATAAATTCTGCACAGTACTGTGACACTAATTGTTAGAGAGATCTACTGAGAAATTTTCCTTAGGTCAGCTCAGCAAGAACAGTGTCCTGATTTCAGCTCTCCTGTAGCCAGGCTCTGTCTTCTGCCTTCTCAGTTTGGCAGCGATGACACATGGCAGCTGCTTGCCAGCTGGCAGGGAGAATGTCCCCATGTTAACCTTTTCTGCCTAGAAACAAATGTTTCCTGGGAGATGTGGGAGGTAAATATTGCACAGATCTCAGAAAATAAATAAACTTCTGGATCTGTGTTGGATTTCTTCCCTGAAATAGCAATGATGCTACTTGTTTAGGTCATAAGGGTTGAATTTGACCTTGAGAAATATTGTTCAAACATAAGGGAGATACTTTTGCTTCTCCAGTATGTGGGTTTGTTTGTGATGCAGATTACATCGTTTCTCTGCTGCATGTGTATTTTTACAGACATGCAGAAGGAATAAGTGCTCTTAATTCTTGAATTTTTAAGTTGAAGAGAACTACTTTTGAACAGTATATGGATATAGAATATGTGCATTCTGTGTCTTTAACTGCATGAAGTGTTGTTCTATTAGATTTGTCTTAATATAAACAAGCTGTTCTAGCACTTACTAAGGACAGTGGGCTTGCAAGTCAGGCCTTTTAGGTTCACCTGTAAGCAAGAAGCTCATTTCTGTTAGCAAATACTGTTAAGACAAAATTCTGTACTTTGGTATGCCTGAAGTCAGTGGCCTGTTCTTTCTGGTTCCATAACCATTACTAGGAAGAAAATTAACTCTGTCCTAGCAAAACTGGGACACCACTGCAGGGTTGAAGAAGGAACCTTCATAATCTTACACTGAGGATGTCTTGGATCTGGTGTGAGAGACATTGGTTTTCCTTGTGGGAAGGAGCAGGTTATCCAGTTCCTTCTGTGATGGAGGCATTAGGAAGAAATTATTTGGTGTGAGGGTGGTGAGACAGTGTCCCAGGTTGCCCAGAGAAGCTGTGGCTCCTCCTCCCTGCAAGTGTTGAAGCCCAGGCTGGATGAGGCTTTGAGCAACCTGGTCTAGTGGAAGGTGTCCCTGCTGCTGGCAGGGGGGTTGGAACTGGATGAGCTTTAAGGTCCCTTCACACCCAAACCATTCCATGGTTCTGTACCTAAACAGGATGGTCTTGACCACTGCACCCACATTTCAAAAGCTGTTTCCAGCATGAGAAGTTACCTGCATTGTGCTGTGCTCGCTGTATTCCAGCATCCCACTATCAGGTGGAGCACATGAAAAAATTCAAGTATTGGGTCCATATTGCAGATGAAAAATGTAGTGGCAGACAAGTTGGCATCACTCTACTTGTGCAGAGCTGTAATAAGGCAATTCACATTCTCTCTGTACACTGATGAAGCTGTGGTCAACCTCTGGCATATGTTATGGAGATGAGATTTACTGATTGAGGTTCTATTCATGTTACAGTGGGCTCATTTCAGAAGGGTAAGCATTCCAGTCAGTCAGGAATGATTCCTGGATCTTGGCAATATAAAATGAAACTCCAGCTCATTCTGAAGTCATCAAAGGCTTATTACGTCCTATCTGATGCTGCCATGATTCTGCAGAAATACGGGAGAGCGTTGCGATACATCAAGCTGGCTTTACAGTGCCATGGTAAGTTGCTGGAATGTATTTGTCATCTGTGCCATTGCCTGTATGTACCTTTCATGATATCAAATGCTTCTCTTATGTGTGATTTATCCTAGTGACATGCAGTGACAAGTGTGACAACTGTGTGTTTAGTTAAACTAAGTGTCTAACTCATTATTCAGGAGGGAAGTCTGTAGGAAGAATAGCTCTTGTCTCTGATAGAAAGGTGCTCCCATTTTGACAGAGTAGGAAACTTCAGAGTCCAGATTTGGAGCTTCAAAGCACTGAAGTTGGGTGTGTTGATTCTGGTGCCAAGACCAAGGTAGTGTTCTGTGGTCTCAGTGCTGTTGCTGCAAGCAGATGTGTTTTCCCCTGGAAATACCTGGTGAATCCCATTTCATTTAAAAAAATGTTCCTGACTCTCAGAAATATCAAACTTGTTCATCAGCTGAACTGGATAGTCCTCTAAAATGAAATACATCCTCAAGTATTACTGAGGACAATGAAGGAAGTAAAATCAGGCTGTTGAGAATATTACTACCATAATGAGAATAATTGGAAAATGCCAGTAGATTAGGACTGTATGTTACTGCTGTTTTGCTTCTGTATTGGCAGGGCTTGGGGTGGAGAGAGGCTTATAAAGCAGGAACACTTGATCTTAACACAAAGCATCAATATGCTTGTCAATAACTCAAAGGATTCTTCAGCTTTTAAAGACTTAAGAATCCAGTTTAAACTGCAACTTCTGGAAATCAATTTTTCAGGCTATCTCTCACTTGGGTTAATCTGTAGAACGTCAGTTTTCCTTTAGTCAGATCTGAGATTAGCGTTTGTAATTACCAGATTCACTGCTCATCTTGATCAATGTAGTTGCTCTTTTGAAACTGTCAGCTGTGTAGAGCAACTGTGACATTGAAGTAGGTTAGATCTTCTTAAAAGAACATGTGTTGTCTGCATACAGAGAATGTGTGACAGGTAACATAAAAAAAACAATTCTATTGTCAGTCTGTATCAAACCTTTTGACATTTATTTCTTTTCTTTCCCACTCTCTCATTCCTGGGATTTTTTTTTCCCTAATAGATACCTACTGTTGTCTCTGTGCCAGCATGCTTCCTGAGGTATTAGTATTTCTTTGTCAGTGTTTAACCCTTTGTGGAGATATCCAATTAATGCTTGCTCAGAATGCAAACAACAGAGCAGCGTATCTTGAAGAATATAATTACCAGACAAAAGAAGATCAGGAAATATTACACAGTCTTCATAGAGAATCCAGGTGCCAAGGTATGATACTGGTAAAAGGTAATTCAGTTATATGACAGGCATAAGTAATTTCATTGTGTTTCCTCAAAGCCATGCACTAGTATCATTTCTGGAGGAGGGTTTATTGCATCTCAGTTCTGTTTCTGTCAGAGAAAGCTTATTGTGCCTGTCGTACCTAAGGAGGTTGTCAAGATACTGTATGATGTGCCAAAGCTGTAAAATAACTAAAGACAGTAATTGTTTAAGTAATGGGTAAATTGTGGGATCATTCTGACATGAATCTTATACTTAGTCTGGAGGACAATGCCCCAAATGATGACCACTGCAGATTTAAGTTTGTTTGGAAATGCTGTTTGACATGTAGGTTTTGCATTTTGTTTTATAGCATTTGCCTGGGCTACTGACTTGTCTACAGACTTGGAATGCCAACTTTCCGTCAGTTGTAAATGTTATGAAGCAGCTTATGAAATTTTACTTTTCAGTAATTTAAAAAAACAAAATCCTGAGCAGCATATACAGATCCTAAAGAGGATGGGTAATATCAGGAACGAGATTGGAGTGTTTTACATGAACCAGGCTGCTGCAGTTCAGACCGAGAGAGTGGGCAAGTATTTCTTTCTTTTTTTTACTTCTTTACTATTTCACAGAGCTACAGCAATGATCATGTTCAGTAATAGTGCAAGAAATCTTGAGTGTTTCTGATAATAAAGAAGACATTTGAAGAACTTTGCAGTAAATACTCTTCTGTAATTGTTATGTAACTTTAATGTCTGTTGTAAATAGTTGTCTACAGTAGATTACTGTGGCTTGAACACTGTATTTAATTGAGCCTGGTGGAATGATGGAATTTATAGCTTTGGAGAAATTATTTTAAAGTGTGTAGAACACCCTCAAAAAAACACGATGGAAATTCTATGATTCTGTGTACACCAACTCTGTTACAAAAGGGAGGGCATGTTGTGTTCTGGTTGTGTTTTGTTTAGCCCAGCTTACAAATCTAAGCTTAATTTGAATATACAAATAATTTCAGTGAAGTCAGCCTATGAATTTTTTGGTAAGTAAAATCCTTAGAAGCTTTGCTTCTGATTTATTTTTGGTGGGTTTTTTGAGGAAGTGGAGGTTACCTAAGCTGCTCTGTATGATAAGGTGTTTGGTAGGTTTTTGCTTTTGAAAGCAAAACCAATAAAATCTTGACTACAAGGAAGAGTTATAAAAACCAGAACAAATTAGATGCTGGTGGTTTAGTGTGAACAGCTCCAGTCTCCCAAAACCAGGCTGTTTTCTGTGACCTTTGTCCAATTAATATTTGAAAAATTCTGGACTGGAGTCCTGATTTTGTGGTTTTTTTTATAATCTCTGTTTTTCCAGAACTGCTATTTAGCTGAAGTCAAAACTCAAATACTGAATTTTTTTTATCTGTAAAAGTAACTTTTTACTTGCTAATTGTAAGTTTATAGAAGTAACTGCAATACTGTGAATGTTACTGGGGGTGAGAAAAAGAAATCTGTGTTTTAACCTGTTAATTTCCTGGTTTTTTGTGTCTTGTGAAAGTATAGTAAGTGTAATAGTGCACTTTAGGTGTTCAGATTTTCATATGTTTGAGGTTTTCTTGAGTATTTTCCATTAATTGTATCTTCAGAATCATTTACTCCCCTTAAATTCTAAAAGCTCATTTATGAGAAAACACACTGGAAGTGTTTGTTCAGTATCTCTCAATATTTGAATGAGATGGTAAGCCTTGTCTCTTTACCTTAGTGAGTAAAAACGTATCAACAACAGAGCAGCAGCTCTGGAAGAAAAGCTTCTCGTGCTTCGAAGAAGGGTTTCAGAATTTTGAATCCATTGACGATGCAACCAACGCTGCTCTTCTGCTGTGCAACACGGGAAGGCTGATGCGGATTTGTGCTCAAGCACATTGTGCAGCTGGAGGTGACTTCAAAAGAGAGTTTTCCCCAGAAGAGGCCCTTTATTACAATAAGGTAACATCCTATGGTTTTTATAATGGCCCATGCCCTCATACACCTCTTACTGTAAAATATTTGTAAATATCTTTGTAAATATCTGTAATTCTTGATGTAATAACTTGGGATACCTCTACTGCTTTCATATTATCCTCATCCTTGCTGTATAGGCTTCAGTATTGTTGCTGAGGTTTGATTCTGTTGCTCTGTTAGGTGAAGTGTTGTGACATTCAGATCTTGATGTTTAACAGATGGCAATGTCATACACGAGGGGGGAGATAGAAAAGCAAGGTCAGGATTAAAGTTATGACCAAAATGGGTGTAAGGAAAACACTGAAGAAGGTTCAGACAGATTATTTTGGAATGCTTCCTTGAGAATGAGTGATGGGGTAACCATGTATGTGTATTATTTTATAATCTGTAGGCTATTGACTACTACCTGAAGGCATTAAGATCACTAGGTAAGAGAGATGTACATCCAGCTGTTTGGGATTCTGTCAACTGGGAGCTGTCTACTACGTATTTCACCATGGCCACTCTACAGCAGGACTATGCCCCACTGTCTCGAAAGGCTCAGGAACAGGTAATGAAGGGCATTTCACAGAATCACAGCATGGTGGGGGTTGGAAGGGACCTCAGGAGATCATCCAGTCCAACCCCCCTACCAGATCAGGCTCCCTACACCAGGTTGCACAGGAAAGTGTCCAGGTGGGTTTGAACATCTCCAGAGATGGAGATTCCACACCCTCTCTGGGCAGCCTGTCCCAGGGCTCTGGCACCCTCACAGGAAAGAAGTTTTTCCTTAAGTTTGTCTGGAACTTCTGGTGTTCCAGTTTGTGCCCATTGCCCCTTGTCCTGTCACTGGGCACCACCCAGAAGAGCCCGGCCCCATCCATTTGGCCCCCACATTTCAGATATTTATAGACATTGATCAGATCCCCTCTCAGGCTGCTCTTCTCCAGGCTGAACAGTCCCAGCTCTCTCAGCCTCTCCTCGTCAGGCAGATGCTCCAGGCCCCTCATCATCTTTGTGGCCTCCACTGGACTCTCCCCAGAAGGGATTTGTGACAATATCTGTTAAAATAAGCTGTTGTCTTCCTGAAAAACTGAACAGTGAGCAAAACTGATAGTGGAATAGTTTGTAAACCTTTGAGATTGAAGAACTCTTGTGAAGTCGTTCTTACAAACCATAAAAAGTGTAGTCAGTCACTTGCATTATTATGGTTTTTGCTTAATGAAAACACAGTGTGACAAATAGATTTAACCCTTATACTTACACATAACGGTGTTCTAGTTTCAAAGTAATCCCACTACATCTTCTTGTTTTATTTTGTAGATAGAGAAGGAAGTTAGTGAAGCCATGATGAAGTCCTTGAAATATTGTGATGTTGATACGGTGTCTGCACGACAGCCTCTCTGCCAGTATCGGGCTGCCACCATCCACCACAGGCTTGCTTCAATGTACCACAGCTGCCTGAGGAACCAGGTATTAGTACAAACTGTTTTGGTTTTCTGTGTAGGTTCCATGCCCAGTATATGTGGAGATTTGATATTTATCCTTCTACCTGTACTTGGGGTATATTTATTTAAATGATGTAACCAAAGAAATAAGGTGGTTTATTTGCAAATCATAGTGAAATACAATGTTACTTTGAATTGCAGTCTGTTCTTTATTAGGAGTATTGAGCTTTATGGTTCTACCTATTTTAAGTAGTTCCATCCTCTCGTAACAGAAGCTGTTGATGATAAATATCTTCTTTGGCTTGATTTTTGCTTCCAAGCCCCTCTTCTGATACTGAAGCACACAGCCTTTGGTGTCACATTAGCATATGATGTATTAAAGCTTGAGTGTAGACTGTGTAAATCACTTTCTGATTTATTTTTTCCCAAATTATTATTCTTTATGATTTATTTTTTCCCAAATTATTATTCTTAATTCTACTCGGTGTGAATCTGTTAACATTAGCTATGAAATTAAAATAGCTTCAGAGATGGCAGCCTGGTGATGTATCTTAGAAACGTGCAGACATTTAGATGAACCATTATGAAATGAGCTGGGGAACAATTGTTGGTACCTAGTGTTGTCTGTAAGCAGTTTTATTGTATTATTTACCTCATGAACATACAAATTATCTGGGATTTACTGTGTACCCTACTTTGAGTGCAGGTTGGTGATGAACATCTGAGGAAACAACACCGTGTCCTTGCTGATCTTCATTACAGCAAAGCAGTGCGACTCTTCCAGCTCTTGAAGGATGCGCC
>NW_010304627.1:1523-10210 GCF_000700745.2 Antrostomus carolinensis | reverse complement strand
CGTTTGCAGAATTCCAGATGGCCAGTAAGTCTGCCTCTGTCTTACTGCAGCACCTTACCAAACTGCCTTTACCTATTTAATTTCATTTTTAGATAACTTTGTATATGAGAGCAGGAATAATCTGCTTCTCAGAATACAATTTTCTTGAAGAGAGAAGTGACGTTTTTACATTTTTAGATAACTTTGTATATGAGAGCAGGGATAATCTGCTTCTCAGAATACAATTCTCTTGAAGAGAAGTGACGTTTTTCTTACTGGTTTTCAGTTGACTAGGACAGTTTGTGCTTTTCTCATGATAACTCTTGAAATCTTGGTATGGAAGAAAAAATGCAATCTATAACATAAGCTATTTGTCTTTCTTTTTTACCCTTTTTTTTTTTTTTTTTAAGGTCAGAACAGCAGTGCTGGGAAATTAAAGACTTTGTTTGGGGCTCTAGATATAATGGTGAAAACCAAGGGTGCGTTCCAGCTCATCAGAAACGAGCTTGTGGCAGAAAGTGAGCAGGTAAATGAAAGTCAAGTGATGTGATTATCTGCTCCCTTGTATCTCTTGCATTCACATAAAACTGGTTCTTTGGCAGTTAAGACAATGCTTGGTTACTTTTCATTGGAATTAGTTGCTTAAAAAGTGTGGATGGGGTTTGAACCTGTTGCAGTTCACTTCCAGCCTTTAAGTGGAGGTGGATTAAAAAACAAAGTTTACTCTAGAACAAACCTTTCATCCAGAGATGGATTAAAATGTGGCTGTATATGGATGTATCCTGACTGATGCAGGATAATACAGATAACTGCACAGAACCCCACTGGTGAACGGGGTTCCTTGCAGTTGTTGTTTGTATTATCCCTTAAAAATCTTCTTAAAGAACCTAAGAATGTATGTACAAAATAAATGGGAATTCTGTCTCTGTAGTATATTTAATATTGAAATATTAAAACATGGGAGATTATCTGTAGGCAGTGTCAATAGGTTCCTGATGCCTAAATAATAACTTGCAGTACACACTGATGTCTGTTCATCCCTCGCTGGCAATTTGAGCAGCAGATTGAGTGCTCAAGTCCATATTTTCCTGATATTTTTAGAACTAAATACTCCACTATAGATGTACAACATAGGCAGTTGACATAACTTGTGAGGGGCGTGGATATGAGCTAATTACTGAAGCCTCATTAAGAGGATGTTACAGCTGTTGTGATGTTGGTACCACCCCTCTGAGTAAGCTGACCTCCAGGTGTGGTTCTCTGACCTAATGAAGTGCATTTAAATGGTAGAGTTGAGTGAAATGGGTTTTGTTTTTTCTCTCCTTGTAGATAAGCAAGGGTAGAAGTAGTGCTGAGCATCTGTCACCTAATGATTCCTCTGCTGGCCTGGACAAAGAAGAAGTATTGAAACTGCTGAGTATTTTTGAGTCCAGAATGTCATTCCTTCTCCTCCAATCTATTAAATTGTTAACTTCAACCAAAAAAAAAATTGGGTAAGCTGAGCTTTGATATGTCTGCATAGATGTGATTCTTGTCCATAAATCCACACAAACTGTGTACTCTTAAGCACGCAAGTGTGATATTTATCCTTCTGTGGAGGTGACTTTTCTGAGTGGAGGAGTCAAGATACACCCTGATTATCTAAATCTTGCAGGTTTTCTGTGGTTTTGTGTGAAATCGAGGGAACAACCAAGAAACATCTTCACAAAGTGTGTCTAGGCTGCTTTTTTTCCTCTCCTCTTTCCTGCTAGCAATCCAGGACTAAGCCAGGACAAAAAAAATCATCCTGAATGGCTGTATTCAGAGAGGAAAACAGTAGTTTGTAATCATCCTCTGAAATACGTGGTACAGTTATGAATCACTGCTGCTTTATCGTGCTCTGTGATCTCCAGCTCATCCTTTAGAGGATATAAATCCCATGTCTTTCCTAAGTATAAATTCACACACCAAAGCAGTTTAACTCATACTGACATAATTTTGCTGGCACTTCTCATTGTCTTTTCTTTTTAACCAAACTGTTGAGTGCATGAGGTGTATGTATACAGTGTCCTTTATCTTACCTGACATTGGTCTCTATATGTGACAGAGCAGGTGGGGGAGAGACGACTGTGTACTGCTGCTCTCTTGATAAATCTTGATGGCAAAATAGATCAGCAGCAGCATAGATTAGTAAGGAAAATATTTCAGGGTAAATGTAGGCACGTCAGTAACGCTGTAAATAGAGAGGGATGTGTATGGGGAAGGTACTCACTGGCATTAAAGGATTTTCTAACACCTAATGGAATGCAGTGAAGAAATGATCTGTCTTGCCACTGGGATTTCTCACAAAGGTGCTTTTCGTGTTGGCCTTGAAGCGTTGTTGGGATTAGATGTGGGTAGTGTAATTCCTTACACTGCTCTGGGTTAGATTTGAATGTGTGTGGGGATGTGTTTGGGATCCAGAAGAGACTTTTTATTCCCTCAACAGCAAATGTGTTTGCAGAAGCTACAGCAGCCTACTGTCACTGTTTCTATCGGTGTACAAAGTTCATTTATGAAAATGTGGCTTGAGTTCTAATATATAGTTCCAGACAATTCTTTTATTGTTGGAAGTTGTGTTAATTGTTTCTCAGATGGAAGCACTGCTGATGCAAGTGCTGTTTTGCTAACAGCAAGTTGTGAAATGAATTCATTCTGCACAGTAAGTTGTCTGCTGATGGTAGGAGATGGCTAAATAGAAAAACACTAGACAAGAAGAAAGCCTGTGTGCTTTCTTAGCAGCGGTTTAGGTGCAGTGTTAAGTGCTTCCACTCTCTTTAAAAGAGCTTCCACAAGGTGGCAATCTGAGTATGTGAAATGCAGAGGGTAAAAGTATTTGTGTATAAACAAGGAGATGTCCTAAGTAACAGAGGAAATTTGTTTTAGTTCTGTTATCTCATTGTAAAACATCATAAACCAAAAAACTCTTGGTGGTTTTTGTTCTGTTTTGTGGGTTTTTCCCCTTCTTACTTTCTCACAGTTCTCTCTCTCAAGTGGGGTTTTGTACTGAAGATTCTTTATAGGGAACATGTCACAGTTTGAATACTATGAAATGTTGCTGTAACATGAAACTTTTTTTAAAACACAGGTGGGTTTAAAACAACCTGTTTAACCTCTCTTGTACCTTGTGTACCTCTTCAGCTGTGTAGAAGGAGATAACATCTACCTCTGTTCTAATAATAGGCTGAAAAGAGGAAATTGGAGCTGGCAAATGCTATTTCAGGGTCTCAGATGCACTTTGGCAGAGAACAGGGGCACATGTGGTAAAATTAGTGACACTTGTAGACTCGCAATAAAACTGGATGAAATCAGAGTTTTCCCCTCTAAAAGCCAAACACAGAAGTGTAGCTGAACTCGGCTGTGTTGACAGTAATACTTTGTTCTGGGAGTTTTTGTAACTTCTGGAAATAGGTTGCACTTCAGTGGCTTTTTATTATTGACTGCCTCTTCTGGTTAATGAACAAACCTGTCTGATTTCTCCCAACTCTTACAAATTTAATTTGTTTCACCATTTCTTGGTAATTCCTAAATCATTTGAAATTAAACTGTCTGCTGCATGCACACACACACACACACACTTCTAATATCAACAGCAGCGTTTTTCTAGTTTGGGTCACTTATTTCTTAGTCTTGGACATTAAATATAGTAAAGCAGGGTGGCAAAGAGGAGGGGTGACAGTGCTGAAGAAGACCAGCATGTGTGTGATAAGTGATTTACAGTATTTGTCAAACAGAAATATTTGTCAACTGAGAAAATTGGTGGGAGCTCAGACTGCAACCTGACAAAAGAAGCTTTTTTGTGTAGAGGTATTGAGCATGGGGAGGTCACTATCG
This sequence comes from Antrostomus carolinensis, assembly GCF_000700745.2. Lineage (NCBI taxonomy): Eukaryota > Metazoa > Chordata > Aves > Caprimulgiformes > Caprimulgidae > Antrostomus > Antrostomus carolinensis. Next base: position 6,379 of record NW_010304627.1, on the reverse strand, counting down.
TAGGGAAATAGTTTAGAGGGATGGAACTTGAGAGAATGAGACCAAATCATGGGCTTCAGACTTATCATAGAATCACAGAATGGTCTAGGTTGGAAGGGACCTTAAAGCTCATCCAGTTCCAACCCCCCTGCCAGCAGCAGGGACACCTTCCACTAGACCAGGTTGCTCAAAGCCTCATCCAGCCTGGCCTTGAACACTTCCAGGGAGGGGGCATCCACAGCTTCTCTGGGTAACCTGGGCCAGTGTCTCGCCACCCTCACACCAAAGAATTTCTTCCTCACATCTCATCTCCATCTCCCCTCTTCCAGTTTAAAGCCATCACCCCTTGTTCTGTCACTCCCTGCCCTTGGCCAAAGTCCCTCCCCAGCCTTCCCGGAGCCCCTTCAGGTACTGGGAGGCCGCTATAAGATCTCCCCGGAGCCTTCTCTTCTCCAGGCTGAACAGCCCCAACTCTCTCAGCCTGTCCTCACAGCAGAGCTGCTCCAGCCCTCGCATCATCCTCGTGGCCTCCTCTGGACTCGTTCTAACAGCTCCATGTCTTTCTTGTGTTGTGTGGACACAGCACTGCAGGTGGGGCCTCTCAAGTGCAAGGGGGGAGAATCCCCTCCCTCAGCCTGCTTGCCACACAGCATGGGAGCCAGTAGACCGTGTCTCCTAAGTGTGCAGGTGTCTGCATTTGACATGATCAGATAGACACGATCTTGGACTGAAGTACAGAGTTTTGGCGTGGAGACCTGGATTTTGGAGGGTTTATGGTGTAACTTGGGATTATGAGTTAATAAAATAGCTAGACCTGGAGCTGAATAAAAATCAGAACACCTTATCCCTCCTGCAGTATCAGCAGAGGCTCTGACTGCAGCACTGTGAAACAGCAGGAAACAGGAGCTACAGAAATAAGAGACTCCAGTCAAAACAGCGGCCTTCTGGCTTCACAGGGATAGTCATCAATGTTACCCACTACTAATTATTTTGACAATTTGCAGAATAAAATATTGCTGTCGGGGTTAATAGCCTGTATTATGTGTTTTCATTTTAGGGGCATTAATGAAGAAGAAGCTGTTCTTAAAACAAACAAGCAAGTTTACTCCCTGCTGTTACGCGCGACCGCTAACAAAAGTACGACTCTGCTAGAACGAGCTGAGGTAATTTTAAATGTACTGGAGCATCTGCCTCAGAATGATGGAGCTGGTCACGGAGGAATTCAGTGACTGAAATGCTGCCCAGCAGCAGAATCGGTGCCTTGCTGTGCATGGGGTCAGGGGTGGGGTTTTTTCCCACCATGTGATATTTGTATTTATTGAAGTTGATAATATCACCTACATCGTTAGACTGTCCAGCTGGGAAAGAACAGGACTTGCTTTTTATCCTGTGAGAGCTCTGGAGTGGTTTAGTCACTTGGCATTTCTTTGTTTGAAATGCTAAATTGGGGTTCTAGATATAAACATATATTTTTTTTATGTTGGAGGAAGTACTGATTTTTCTCTTCCAGGTAGTGGGGCTTTGCAGTGATGCAAATGTTTTGCATAAAAATGTATTCTCACAGTTGCTCTGGGTTTGATATTTAATGAAATGTACTTTGTAAGCAAAGCTTTCTTGGAACACTTTAAACTGGTCAACATGATCCAAAGCTGTACAAGGAAATTTCTGTTGCATATGTGGACACACTACTTTGATTACAGCTACTCTCCTGCACAAAAATACGTGCCTTTCTCGCTTTGATGCAAGACTTTGGCAAATGCTAGCCATCACTGGGCTTTCAGTTACCCCCACAAGTGAATGGTTTTAGCTGTGTTTGAATTGATCAACAAAAGTATTATCTTTTTTCAGACTTGAAACTGTGAATAAATGAGAGCATATTTTTAAATAAAAAAATTATTTATTAAATATAAACTAATGCTTTGGCTTTGTTCTTACTGGTTCTGGCTGTTATGACCTTCCTGAGAGAAGGAAACTGCTCAGCAGAATTAAAACTACTTGAAAAGTAGTGAGGGCTGGAAAAATCTGTGAGATCAGCTCTAATGAGTGCAGTCTTACTTCAGCATGAGGACTCTGCTTTTTGGAAATAATTAAAAGTTTTCAAAAATAAAACATCTGATGTCTTAATATTTTTCTGCAAATGTGTTTTGTTATTGTTTAATAACAGTATAAAGCACTAATTAATAACAGTTTTTACACGTGTGTATGTATGTCCCTGTTTATCTTAATCTCTATGCTTACACACAGTTAGTGAATTAACTATTGATGCTGCTTGTTTTGAGGAGGTGATTCTTGCTTTCATGGTAAGAGAATAAAGAATGTGGATCTTCTAAAAAGATGGAATTCACCAGTCTGGGGAGAACGTGGTGGCAACAGGAATCACAGAGTCTTGGGGGGTTGGAAGGGACCTTGAAAGATCATCCAGTCCAACCCCCCCTGCCAAAGCAGGGTCACCTACAGTAGGTCACACAGGAAAGCGTCCAGGTGGGATTTGGATGTCTTCAGAGAAGGAGACTCCACACCCTCTCTGGGCAGCTTGTCCCTGTGTCCTGTCACTCTCAACAGTGAAAAAGTTTTTCCTCATGTTTACATGGAACCTCCTGTGTTCCAGCTCACACCCATTGCTCCTTGTCCCACTGTTGGACATCACTGAGAAGAGCCTGGCTCCATCCTCCTGACATTCACCCTTTACATATTTATAAACATTAATGAGGTCACTCTTCAGTCTCCTCCAAACTAAAGGAACCCAGCTCCCCTCAGCCTGTCCTCAGATGTTCTACTCCCTTCATCATCTTGGTGGCTCTGTGCTGGACTCTCTCCAGCAGTTCCCTGTCCTTCTTGAACTGAGGGGAAGGGTTGTTTCAGCTGTGGAAGGGTTACCTGGATAAAGCTGAGCCAGGCCTGAACATCAGCTGATGGGGCTGGAAAGGGATAAAAAGCCCTTCAACTGCTGCAGTTCTCTTTCCTTTTCTGTTTTTACTGAAATGTGTTCCTGAGTACACTCTTTTCTCCCAGGTAACTGGTGATAGAACAAGACACACACCTGCCTCTCTCCACCCTCCTTTCAGGGAGCTGTAGACAGCAATTAGGCCACCCCTCAGCCTCCTCTTCTCCAGACTAAACCACCCCAGTTCCCTCAGCTGCTCCTCGGAAGGACATGGAGAAATGGGCCTGAGCTGCTGAGTGAGACAATCAACCAGCTGTAACTTACACTAGAAAAAGAATTTGCCGTAGAGCACGGTGTATTTGTGATATTTTTGAATGAAGAGATGCACTGCACGCTCTGTGTTATAATGTCACTCCCCAACTGACACTGAATGGTCAACAGATTATCTGCAATTGTCTTGGGGGGGGAAAAATAAAGACAAAAGTCACCAATTGCTGCATAATCATTCTCTTCCTTCTCTCCTTGGGGTGTGTCTGCATAGTCCTGCAACTACATCCAGTTCCCACAGCCATTCTAGTGTCCTACAGGAAGATCTTCAGTGATGAAGAAGTAGGGAGGTGGTTAAGTCCCCTTCCCTAGTGGTATTTAAAAGACAGGTAGATGAGGTGCTCAGAGATCTGGTTTAGCAGTGGACAGGTACAGTTGGACTCAATGATCTCAGAGGTCTTTTCCAACCAGGTGATTCTATAAGTCTAAGTCTATAAGTCTATTCCTCCCACTGTTCAACATTCTCTTCCAGCAACTGATCTACTTCCCACATTCCACTGCATCTCTAGAAATCGAGCTGCTTTATAAAGCAAAGTGATTGTTTCATTGTGCCCAGTCTGACTGCTGAATCCACCTACACAATCCAAAATGACTTCAGTTTATATGAACATAACTGGCTTCAGATTAAATCTTATTCTGGGTACAGAGCATCTTCCCTAACTGGAAATTCAGGTCGTATACTCAGAATTAAGCTAATAGAGACTTAGAGCAAATGAGGATTTCTCTGTTATTCTATGAACCTCAGCACACAACACCACGAATGACTTTCATGGGGATTATAATTGAGTGTATCATCATTTAAATCTTTTATGAATTTCTTGGCTGTAGTGCTAAATAGGATTACTTTTTCTCCTTTCACAGATAAACAAAGTAGAAACCACATCTAAAATATACGTCTGTGACACCATTATTAATGATGATAAGCCAGTTTATTTCCATGTTAATAAATCTTCCTTCTTGTAAAGAAGGAACAGAAACAAAACCTATTTTTTAAGACCCTGTACTGTAAGGATATTTAGTGGGAATAGCTGACCTGCTTTTAGCTCCACACAGTGCAACTTCACCGCAAGAATTGTCCTATTTCATCGAGAATCTACAATCTTCACTTTCATATCAATATTTGAAAAGCAGAAAAGAGAATAAGTAAACTTTACAACAGAAAAGACTTCATTTTAAGTATGATTTTCTTCTACAAAAGCAAAAGATGCGCCTGTAAAAGTGACTAGACAGAGAAATGAAATCCTTACCTTGTGTGCCAGGAGATACCTGAGGTGATACATTTATTTCTGTACACTATAATGCAGATGAGCCCCTCTCAACTAGTTTTCAAGGGATGTCCACATAAAATATTTAGACTCACACATGAGAAAAAGGAGAATAGCCAGATGCCTGAAAACACGCTGGACAAGTTCTAGATTTTGTAGATATTTAGATACAAGCTTCTCACACCATGACCTGACAAGGAGAACGCTGCATAGTCCTGAAAAATACTTTCATAGAAGACAACAGGTCTGCAAAATGGAAAAGCCTTCTCCTTTTCCACATTCACCTCCAAGTGGACACTGTGTTCTTATTTGGACAAACAGCAGTTCTGTGGGTAAAGTGTTTTCTGGATCGCAGCGGCGAGGTCTGGCGGAGTCGGACTCTCTGCGGTGCAGCTCGCTGG
>NW_010304627.1:785-1500 GCF_000700745.2 Antrostomus carolinensis | reverse complement strand
CTGCTTCCATGGCTTCAGCAGTTGTTGGGCCGATAGCAGCAAACTGAAATGACATCGGTGACAGTGACAATCAAGAGTCAGGTGTGTCTTAGTGTGTCACCTTGCAAGGCTGAGCTTCCTAAGCTGTACTAACTATTTCAGCTTGAAGATTTTTCAGTATTAAAAACCACCTATCACCTGAGCTACTTAGAAATTACTTAGGTGAGACGATTATTTATCTCACCACTACAAACATTTAAAGCTCTTAGTCACACAAAACAGGAAAAGTGAGAGGAATTCTAATATGCCTCAGCCTGTAATTGTGGATTTCAGCAAGAACTACTCACACCTTCACATCATGAAGAGAAAATAAAGCCTAGACCCAGAGACTGGGTACGTTAGTTGGGGAAAAAAATTAAGTGAAAACAATTACTCAATTATCTTTTTTCTTTTTTTTTTTAAAAAAAAAGGCTCACAGCTATATCATAACATTCGTATTTGCCATCTATGCATTTCCTATAACCTGGGTTTTCTCAGATAAATACAAACAAAAGAGAAAACAAAGGTTTGCAATGGGTATAACAGCTTCCCCATCTCATACACCCACCCCAAACTTACTCCCTATTGTATTCCACCATTTTTAAAGAGGAGATACCTTAATATGGCTGATAAAATCCTTGGAAAGCTTCTGAATGTGCTGGAGGCAAAATTTGACACCAGATGGACTGAAGAACAC
>NW_010304627.1:0-773 GCF_000700745.2 Antrostomus carolinensis | reverse complement strand
TTGCTGGAATTCCCTGATTAAAAGGAAGCATAGGTTGGCACAGCTTGCTCACTCCTCCAGCAGTACACTCACAGAAATCCCTCCGACCGTCTCCGTCTGGACGTGAAGTGTTTGTGTCGATGAGAAGCAGCAGTTAAGCCACCAGAAAGGGTTTCCTGTGGTGCAGACAGCCTGCCAAACCCCCACTCTACCACAAAGTACTGAAATTCAGGGGTGACTTTAAACAAATACTTGGTGATAAATGTCCTGCAAGTGTTCTGGAGCCACACTCATTTTCCTGTTTAGCAAGAAAACTCCACAAGTGATTTCCCTAAATCCATTCCCATCTATCTCCATTCTGCACATACTCTCCATTTCCCATCTCACGTGGTTTACCCCACGTTCTGCCCACCCCAGGATGCTCTGGTAAAGATGAGGTGATGCCTTAAGGCTGCAGAGCCCTGGAAGGACTGTCTCTCTCAGAAGAAGCCTGCCTTAAAAGTGCAGCAGAAACCTCCTGTAGCCACAAGAAAACTCAGCCAAATTCTGTCTGGAGTGAAGGTCCCAAGCTCTTGAGCTGCAGACCCAAAGCACATGCCTCCTTTATCATGGTTTTCTGTCTGACCAGGAAGATACACTAGTTCCACTCAAACTACATCTGTTATTTTATAGCGTGCACCTTGGGAGCTGGTCGTGGCTTACGGAGGCCAGAATGACAGTTGAACACAGCGCTGTGCGCTGGCTCACTGCGGGCTCAACACACAACCCCAGAATTGCCTTGATTGGAAAAGACC
>NW_010304626.1:0-4551 GCF_000700745.2 Antrostomus carolinensis | reverse complement strand
CTACAGAGGAACCTACACCGGTTTGATCAATTGGCTTTGGGAGGAGTGGTTGGAAAGCTGCCTGGTGGAAAAGGTCCTGGGGTGTTGGTTGACAGTCAACTGAATATGAGCCAGCAGTGTGCCCAGGTGACCAAGAAGACCAATGGCATCCTGGCCTGTATCAGAAATAGGGTGGTCAGAAGGACCAAGGAGGTCATCCTTTCCCTGTAGTCAGCACTGGTGTGGCCACACCTTGAATACTGTGTTCAGTTTTGGGCCCCTCACTACAAGAAGGACATTGAGGCACTGGAGTGTGTCCAGAGAAGGGCAACAAAGCTGGTGAAGAGTCTACAGAACAAGTCTTATGAGGAACAGCTGAGGAAACTGGAGTGGTTTAGTGGAGGCTGAGGGGAGACCTTATCACTGTCTACAACTAACTGAAAGGAGGTAATAGTGAGGTGAGTATGTGTCTTTTCTCTCAGGTAACTAGTGATGGAACAAGAGGCAATGGCCTTAAATTGTGCTGAGGGAGGTACAGATTGGATGTCAGGAAAAATTTCTTTAGTGAAAGGGTTCTCAGGCACTGGAATGTGCTGCCTAGGGAGGTGGTTGAGTCACCATCCCTGGATGTGTTTAAAAGACCGCTAGATGGGGTGATCAGAGATATGGTTTAATAGTGGATAGGTATGGTTGGACTCAATGATCTCAAAGGTCTTTTCCAACCAGGCATTACTATGATTCTATACATTAATATAAATAGATGGACCCACTGCAAATTCTGTATCATTTTTTCTTCAAATACAAAATGTATTATAGGTTCAGTAACTTTTAAGACAACCAAAAAAATTACTCAGGCCTTGGCGCTTTTTATATTTGAAAGGAAATGATTGTCTTAAGTCACAAAATCTTAGTGAAAGGCTTTTTTCTAGTAGTACATCATGTATGTACCAGTAACAAAGCTAATATTTAGAATTAATGTACATATCCAAAAGTATTTTAAAGGTTGTAACTGCATTTCACTGGTGTTTCCTCCTCATTTCGTACTACCAACATTAATGGACTTGTGAATATTGAGGATACCTTTTAGAATGCCAAAGAAGGTGTTCAACAAGATGCAGAATAATTACTGCTTCAGTAATATACATGATGTTATATACTACACTTTCTTTCTAGTTATTAGATGTTATGAAATATCACTGTGCAGTTCAGTTTTTCAAGTACTCCAGATTTATTCTCTTTGAACAAGAAACATGCTATAGTTGAATTTGGTCTTTAATCTGTTCTTTTCAAGAAATGTCAGTTTGTTAGACTCTAAAAGTGCATATATTGATGATTGTGACATATTTCACTGAGCTCATTTAAATTCACTGCACACTTTTTAATACACATAAAAAACCTCAAGCATATTAATATATGTCTTGAAAATGTGTAATTTTTTCATAGTTGACTTAAGGAGCTGATTACTTTTGTAACAGTGAAGTCATCTGTGCATGACTGTTTTGTTCCATCATCTACAAAGCTATAAGATTTCCTTCAGGTTGACTTATGGTTATACCTTAGAGCAATTCATTGGCTTTTAAATTAAAGTGTGCAAAAGGTTAAGAAGATGTCTTAGGGTTTCTTTCCTTGTTTTGTTTGGCATTGGTATTTGAGCAATTCTGAATCTACATATATGCTAATGAAGAACCACATAAGCAGAAAAAATCTGAGAGTTTTTATTAATTGTTGAAGATTCTAATCTCTCAGACAACTGTAAAGCTGCACTGATGTCACTGTTTTTAGAACTTAACTAAATCTTTTTTTTTTTTGCTTTTTCATCCATATAAAGTTGTGTTAATATATTTTTCTTTTCTAAAACTTAGCAATTAATGAGATGTGTGTTTTCAGAAAATTAGCTTTTACATTCATAAAAAAAAAATCCATCTTTGCAATAATTTTCTTTAAAAATATTTTTTCAGTGAAAGATACCTTGGTTCATCTTCTATTAATTTCAGCCGCATATTGCATTAATGAACAACTCTGCTAGGTAGATTTTTAGTGTGTTATTTAGATGCAAGAAGTAAGATTTTAAAATATTAATAAATTATAAAATTGTCTCAGACTATGAACTGCTCTAGTTTTGCCTGTATAAAACTGGGTTTCGGCATCCTTGAGAGAATCTAAAATGTTAATAGTTATTTTGCAGTTTCAGTGTTTTTTAGAAACTATGCTCCAGTCCCTTAATTATGTTGCTCCAATATACCAACACCACAGTACTCCAGGTGCAGCCTCATTAGTACTGAGTAGAGGGGACAGTTCACCTCCCTTGACCTGCTGGTCACACTCTGCCTCAGTGTTGGAACTCAGAGGCTGTTGACTTTCTTTGCCGAAAGGGCACATTTCTGGCTTATGATCAAATTTTGGTCCACTGGGACTCTCAAGTCCTGCAAGTTGCTTTCCAGTCAATTGGAAAAGCAGTTTCCAGTATTGTTACATGTATTTCTTCTTTGCTGTGTTAATGATTTTGTGTTTCCCTTTATTGAACTTCACAAGATTCTTGTCAGCCCATTTTTCCAGCCTGTCCAGGTTCTCTGAATGGTAACACATTCTTCTAGTGTACAAGCCACTTTTTTTCAGTCTTGTATTGCCTACAAGTTTCTCAACTCTATATTTTATATTTTATAAAATATCTATAGCTATTTTACATTTCTACTTCTTATTTTGTGAATGTTATCATATTAATATGGCCATAAGCATCTTTGAATAGCAGTATAAATCAATAATTAAAAAAAGTAGTTAAAACACCAAAATAACATCAGAAATTTACTCCACATTGCTCCACTGTTATCATTGCATAACACAAAACTCTTAATGCAGACTTCTATACAGGAGTTAGGAGCCTAGACTGCTCAAAATTGGTAGAGAGAAGTAAGTGTAAATTGTCTCATTCTGAAGTAGGCTTTTAAAATAGAGCATGTGAATCAAAGCCAAAACGTGTCAGTTTCTTCTCCTTTACTGTAGACATAGACTGAAACATCTAGCAGAGACACTTATAGCTGAGTGAGATTAATACTCACCCACAGTTTCTTACACCTTCATAATAATTCATATCCCTTAGTTGTACATCCCCTTTTACATGAAGTGTGCCCATCTGGATCCCCTTTAATAAGACATTCAATAATCTTTTTCAAAAAACAATGGTTAGGATGTTTCAGAAACTAAGTCTCTTAAATCCTGTGTTCATTAACATGTCTTATGTCCACAAGGCATACAGCTGCTTGCTATGCATGTCTACACAAAAACATATCTGTCTCTGCATATCTACAAGTATATGCATATATGTGTTTTTTAATATTTTTATAACAGGATGCAGAAATCAAATGTACATTAAGTAAGGTTGCTGATAATACTAAACTAGGAGGAGCTATGGAGACTCTTGAGGGTAGAGAGGCCTTAACGGAGAGATCTGGATAGACTAGAGAGCTGGGCGATCACCAGCCATGTGAAATTTAACAAGAGCAAGTGCTGGATTCTCCACCAGGGATGGGATAATCCTGCTAATATTTGCAAATTAAGGTATGAGAGGGAGAACAGCCCTGAGGAAAGAGATCTGGGGATCTGGGTTGATAACAACTTGAATATGAGCCAGCAGTGTACCCTGGCAGACAAAAGGGCCAATTCTGTCCTGGAGTGCATCAATCCCAGCATAGCTAGCTGGTCGAGGGAGGTGACTGTCCCATTCTACACTGCACTATGTGGGCCCACCTTGACTACTGTGTGCAGTTTTGGGTGCCTCATTATAAGAAGGACAACAAACCATTAGAGTGCGTTCAGAGGAGGGTGACCAAGACGGTGAAAGGCCTCAAGGGTAAGACTTAAAAGGAGGGTCTGAGGTCACTTGGTTTGTTCAGCTTGGAGAAGAGAAGGCTGAGGGTTGACCTCATTACAGTGTACAACTTCCTCAAGGAGGGCAGCAGAGGGGGAGATCTCCTCTCTATGGTGACCAGTGACAGTACACAAGGAAATGGAAGGAAGCTGCATCAGAAGAAGTTCAGATTAGACATTAGGAAAAGCTTCTTCACTGAGAAGTTGGTTGATCACTGGAATAGGCTCCCCAGGGAAGTGGTCATGTCACCAACCTTGTCAGAGATCAAGGAGCATCTAGATGATGCTCTTAATGATATGGTTTAGTTTTAGGTGGTCCTGTGAGGAACATGGATTTGGATTCAATCTTTATAGGTCCCTTCCAACTTGAGATATTCTATGATTCTCTTCTATACACACACATGAACACAAGAATGCATACACAAAAGTTAGCCAAATGATCACTGTGCATGGTCCAAATAAATTTCTGATAGTTTTTGTATCTGCTTTTCTACTACAGACCTAAATTTATGAATTGTTTTTATTCCAGTTTGCAGTAAAAAAAAATAAAAAAAAAAAATAAAAAAATGGTTGTACCACATAGTGAGAGGCAAATAAGGTAATTGCAAGTTGCAGTTCCAACCCCAAAGGATTTAGGAATACAGCCTAGGGAGGTTAGTATTTTGTATTCCTATATCAAACAGCTTCAATTTCAGAGTGCCCCATATG
>NW_010304625.1:3245-6664 GCF_000700745.2 Antrostomus carolinensis | reverse complement strand
CAATGTTGTGACCCCATCATAAAAGGTCACCAGATTGGTCAGGCACGATTTGCCCTTGGTGAAGCCATGCTGGCTGTCACCAATCACCTTCTCATTCTCCATGTGCCTTAGCATAATTTCTAGGAGGATCTGCTCCATGATCTTGCCTGGCATTGAGGTGAGACTGACCGGCCTGTAGTTCCCTGGGTCTTCCTTGTTTCCCTTTTAAAAAATTGGATTATGTTCCCCTTTTTCCAGTCTGTGGGAACTTTACCAGTCTGCCAGGACTTCTCAGATATGATGGATAGTGGTTTTGCAACTTCATCTGCCGGGTCCCTCAGGACCTACAGATGCAGCTCATCAGGTCCCATGGACTTGTGCACCTTCAGGTTCCTTAGGTGGTCCCAAACTTGATCTTCTCCTACAGTGGGAGTTTTTTGTTTTCCCAGACCCTTCCTTTGCTTTCTAGGACTTGGGCAGTGTGGTACGAACCCTCGCTGGTGAAGACTGAGGCAAAAAATTCATTGAGCACCTCAGCCTTCCCAATGTCCCAGATGACCAGATCTCCCGTTGCCTTCCAGTGAGGGCCAACATTTTCCCTAGTTTTCCTTTTCTACCCAACATGCCTATAAAAGCTTTTTTTGATGCCCATAACATCTCTGGCCAAATTTAATTTAGTCAGGGCCTTGGCTTTCCTAACCTGATCCCTGGCTTCTCGGGCAATTTGTCTGTATTCCTCCCAGTTAACTCATCCTTCCTTCCACCCTCTGTAGGTTTCTTTTTGGATCAAGTTTGTTCAGAAGCTTTCTGTCCACCCATGCAGGCCTCCTGCTGCTTTTGCCTGCCTTCCTCTTTGTTGGGATGCCAAGAGGACTAATGTTGTCGTCTGCCAAAAGGACTAATAGATTTGATGAGTAGAAAGGGAGAGAAAGATTTTTTGTAAAATACTGGGAACTAAAGGAATGAACTAAATTTTCTTGGGAAGATATAGAAAATACTGGCAAAACTACAGGATATTCAGACACAAACCACGTCATTCACTGAGAGGTCTATTGACATTGATTCATAAAGAAGACACCGAGACTGATAAATATGTTTTGTTAGAACATTACTGAATTAGTAGATAATAACGAAATAGATATATGGCAGAATTTATTGAGGTTTTAGGAAAACATTTGTTACTTAGATAGATTTACAAAATCATGAAACATGGTATCAACCAAACCTGTTTAAACAAAATAAAGAGTAGTGTGAGCTGAGCAATGATCCATTAATAAAGAACTGCATGAATAAAAAATGTTAACAATTTGCTATGCTCTTTACAATTACATTCATGGGAATGTTCGTTCACGCCATATTTACTGGTTCATGAGAGAAATGATAGAGGATCAGCAGCAATGTCTCAAATTTGGAAAAAGCAACATTGTCTTAATGGAGAATTAAAAATTACACATTGCTTGTTATCTGATTTTTCTATGAGATAGTGATACATACACTTGCCAACATTTCCTGCATATCTTGTAGAATCTCATGAACCTCTTAGAAACCATTGCTCATGGTGAATGGGAGGAGTTGCAAAAGAATTATCTGATGGCATCTAGAACAGTTAGGAATAATAAAATAAACAAGCACAGCTAAATGGATATAAACTGAATTGCCTTACTTATTTCAGCTCTCTCTTTTTGTATACTACTGCCTCAAAATGAATCATGGTCCTGGTACAGTCTTATTACTTCATTAAAATATTTCCAGTTTGTCAAAAAATTATAAAGAATGGCATCACATCCAGAAAGTATTATCATCTTTTTGGAGCGAAGTGAAGGTAATATTACTGTGATTCATTTTTAGTACTAGGTAATTCTTGAAGACGCATCATGAATACATTTATTGTTGTAGTAGAATAAGCCATGTTGTGCAAACACCTTCTTGAAGAATAGTGTTACATATAGGGTATAGTATATTACATTACACTTAAGGCTCAGTTGACAATTCCATTATACTCTCCTGATTTATTGCTAGCGTTCATATTATAGAAGCATCTAGAAGTCCCAACTGAGATCATGCCTGCATTGCTCTGCAGAGCTTTTACTCTGAGTGGGTAAGATATGGAGGTGGGAGGGGAAGCAAAAGGGTGAAGTGACTTTCCCAAGACTGAGAACTAATTCGCTTAGGAGGTGAAAGATGAGAAGGGTCTGGTCTGAAAACTGAATAACCACATAAGCAAAGACTTAAACTTGCCAGAATTTGCTTTAGCTCTCAGTGGGCTTTTTAGCTCAGCTCTCTGGTGATAGAATCTCACAGTTTTCAGCTGAGGATGATTCTGCCAGTAATCAGAATAAGTTTGCACCTACTTATTTTGTTACTAATGGCCATAATTCTTACTGGCAGCACCTCATATTTCCCAATAATCATTCCAGCCAACTCGTCATTATATTACACAACACATTCAGATTAATTTTTATGTCAAGTATTGTTGCAAATTTATTCCAACTGGATATTTGCCTAAAAATCAGGTCTCTGTTTTAAAACTAAAGTAGATCAAGTGGTTGTTTCCAAATAAATGAATATTGCTCACCTAGTGTATTTATAATAATTGTTCTTTACAATGGGATTGGATTGCTATGGGGAAAAGTACTAAACAACACATTGCTCAGTAAAACAACAGGATTCTGCAAATACAAGGCTGCAAGTTTTCTTTTGTTTGCAAAACAGGTTAACGAATGTTACCTAGTTTAATTTTTATAGTAATTAGAGGTGTATTCACAAGTATCTATTTTCATCTATATGCTTAGAGAAAGCCTTTATCTTTATATGATTTATTAAACCATAGAAATGCTATATAGTCTTTTCAGAGATGCAAGGGATCAGTCTTAGAGCTTGCAATGGATATAAGTATGGATTTGTTAATATGAAGTAGTTTGTGTGATCTGAATACTGTGCATACAATGTGTGCAAATTGATTCTAGTTAATAATTTTTCACTGTTCTCTTAAACCTAGCTAAGTGAAAGCTTTGTCTTTCTCTACTTAGATTTCTTGGTGGCTTTCAAAAGATTGATTTTTCCTTTAAATCTTTAGGCCTCAATCCATTATAGCAATGGTGGCCTGCTTGGATTTAATCATGATAATATCCATAATGACTTTAATAGAAAAAAACCACATGCTTAAATTCAAATACATGTTGACGTATTTTGTTATATGAAGGTCTAAGCTTGCATCTTATTTGGCTTTCATTTGATAGTAATTATTGGACAAAAATAGTGTCAGCTTCATGTTAGGTGATACTGGATTAGTTTAAAAAAACAGAGCAAAATGGAATTAATGCATCCATTATACAGCACACATTCACTACACTATTAGAGAAAGGTTTAACGGGATTAATTAGTCTGAACAACTCATAAAATTTTTAAATAGTTTTGATGGATGTATTGGGTTTGCGTGA
>NW_010304625.1:0-2983 GCF_000700745.2 Antrostomus carolinensis | reverse complement strand
GGTCAAGGCACCGGAGCAGAGATTCCCCTGCAGCCTGTGGTGAAGACCACAGTGAGGCAGGCTGTCCCCATGCAGCCCATGGAGGTCCACGGTGGAGCAGGTGACCACCTGTAGTCCTTGGAGGACCCCACTCCGGAGTGGGTGGATGCCTGAAGGAGGCTGTGACCCCTTGGGGAGCCCACGCTGGAGCAGGTTCCTGTGGAGAGAGGAGCCTACACTGAAGCAGGTTTGCTGGCAGGACCTGTGACCCTGTGGGGGACCCATGCTAGAGCAGTCCCTTCCTGAAGGACTGCACACCATGGAATGGATCCAGGCTGGAGCAGTTCATGAAGAACTGTCAATCATGGGAAGGACTCACATTGGAGAAGTTCATGGAGGACTGTCTCCTGTGAGAGGGACCCCACGCTGGTGTGGGGGAAGGAGTCCTCCCCCTGAGGAGGAAGAAGTGGCTGAAACAACATGTGATGAACTGACAGCAACCCCTATTCCCCTGTCCCCCTGTGCCGCTGGGGGGACGAGGTGGAAAATCGGGAAAGGAATTAAGCCCAGGAAGAAGGGAGGGGTGGGGGTGGTGTTTTAAGATTAGGTTTTATTTCTCATTATCTTCTAATTTTGATTGGTAATACATTTCAAGGTTTTTTGTCTTGTGACAGTACATTTCTTAACCTGTCTTATTTTCAGTGGGTACTTCTGCTTCAATTTCCTGTTGTGTATTATAGCCAGAACAAAACACTTGGAATTCTAGCAAAGCATGCACTTTGGGTATCTGCAAATGTGGCTTGGTACCTTTAATCTTTATTCATAGATATGGCACAGTAGAAAATACCTATGGTCTTTCTGGACATAATGTGAAAGAAATTGTCAGATCTATGTAGTATAAATTCTGGCGAGCTTTCCTGACATTCACCTTGTTCATTCAAGAATAATAGAACATTTTTAAGGTGGAGGAAAGAGACATAAACAGCTTAGCCTACAGTCTTGGAAACAGACAAGATTCTTAAGCTAGATGGGTTTGCATTAATACACTTAAGATAAAGATGGGTCATCCCGCTCTGGTTCATTAAAGAGAAATAACCTTAACATGCATGTTCCTCAAGCAAAACAGGGAGGGCTCCCACCTTATTTAACCTCATTTTCATTGTGTTGTGGGTTCTGAAATATTTACTTTTGCTTTAGAGGGTGAGAAAGAAATCTTTAGAGTTTATTAATTACCTTCCTTTTCTTGTTTGAACACTGTAGTTTTGTGGTGGGTTTTTTTTCTTTTTTTTAGCCTGAGAGCTCTTTCATCTTCACTTGACTGAAACATCAGCCAACAGCTTAATAATTCAACTGGCAAGTAAACAGAGTCATAGCTTCCCTTCATGGAGGAAATGCTTGGTATAGTATTCTGCTGTAACTATGGAGTCCTGTGCCATCAGCTCCAAAACCTTAACAGAATGCCAGCCTAATTGTCACATGCAGCTTCATAGGCCTGTGGGAGAAAGCACCTCAGAAATGAAGTAGCTCACTTGATACTAAATCTAAAATTATTTCACTCAGTCAGGAACAAATGAGTGTTCTATATCTACCCAGCACACCCTTCACTAATGTTTATCCAAGTAAGAGGCAAATAAACTTTGTTACACATAAATGTAGTTGTAAGTCTTCAAACAAAGTCTGGCTGTTGACCAGATACAATAATGAGGATTTATTAAACTCAAATCTAACATGTTTCACCTAGTTGAGGATTAGGTGGATCTCTGAAGGTCACTTACATTCAGCAGCAGTGCTTCATAGATGACTATTTAAGAAACGCTGTTGAAAACAGGCACAAATACTTTGAAGGCATAATCAGTATATAAAATAATTGTATGTAGATAAGTAATACCAGTTTATCTCATTTCAAAGGTATTACTCAGCTAAACAGTATCCTATCTCTTCGAGCTCCAGGGTTTCAGTCTGAATTTCTGTTTCTGTGTCTCAACTTCTGTTTTCTTTGTGATTGGAAGAACTCTGGGGCAGAGACTTCTTTCATTTCAAGCATGCTCCAGGGTTGTCAGGTATTAACAAAAGTTATGCTAATATGTGCAGCGTATTGCTTTGCAATATTATTGCCAGCATCCGGGTAACATGAAGAACACTTTACTGATCATCTTTTTAATGTCAAGTATAATTCATTGGTACCTTTGCAACTCCCTCTGTATAGTATGAAAAAAAAAGTGTTTCTCCTTAAACTGTGATGGCTTAAGTTTTATCACCTTTACTTAAAGGCATTATTCTAACAAAACTATTTTTATGTCTAAGATTGAGCTATGTTCTTCCTCTTGAAAACAGATTGTACAACAAGAATATTTTCCAGCTCCTGAATGTGTTTATTTTTTCCGAACTGTCACAGAGTTCAGAAATCAAAGAAGCTTCTCTGTAAAGCATTCAGGCTACAGAACTGCATTTTTAAACTGCTAGTTAAAGTTGAAAGCATATTCTTTTTTCCTTTTTGCTTTTCCTTGAAAATCCTTATCAAGAATATGAATGTGCAAAATAGAAAGAACATTTGGTAAAAAAAAGGGACACTACTCTGTACTAAATCTACTATTAGCTTCTGAAACATTAAGCTATATCTATTTAATTTATTTCATCAGCTGAAGCCCAAATAACCAGGAAACATTAAAATTAAATTCCTCAACAGATATCAGCTCCTAAGTAAGAAATCCTCTTGCAGTCCTGCTTATATCCACAAGACCAAGCTGGAGATGAGATAGTTGTCTTAGAGTTGGGCAGAACATGAGGAATTTTAAAAGCCTAGCTGCCTTACATCAATCTGAATCTCAAAGTAAACTAAGAGATGCTGTACAACATGTGAACAATGTGCACATGTGAACAAAAGGGTCACCTTGGCTAAGCAGGGATCTTCTGGCACTAAGATGGAAAAAGAAAGTGGAAGGAACGTTAAAGATAATCTAGTTCCCCCCTCCCCCCCTGTCCCGATCCGATATCGGGGATAATT
>NW_010304624.1:0-9700 GCF_000700745.2 Antrostomus carolinensis | reverse complement strand
CCTTTGTATTGCTGAAGTTGACCAGCTAACCTATCCACCGTTCGTCTCTCATCTTCTCTCCAGGACATTACTGCCAATGAGTTGGTGTATGATGATGGTGCACTCTGTAAAAACTTCTGCCACATGGATCGTGTGCATTGGACTTCATCTGGGTCCATGGGCAACTGTTCATTAACTGGATCATTTAAAATCACCTCCATCACAGCTAATTCCCTCAAACACTGGATACCTTTCTCCGTAGTGGTCCACTTATCTGGTGACATGTCACATTGTCTTTGAGGGTGTATCTTTCCCTCACACCTGACAGAAGTTGCCTCCAGAGGCTGAGAGTTTGTGTCTTTCTCCCAATTGCCTTGTCAATGCCACCTTCCCTAGACAGAGATCCCAGCTGCCTGGCTTCCCTGCCCTCTAATTCCCAGCTACTGGCCCCGGTATCCGAGCATCAGAGAAGCCAGGTAACAATGTGCCCACCTGGATGGCAGCTGAAGTGTTTCCACAGATCTTGCAGCTCACCTAGGGACAGGGATCAGGTGATTACCTCTGGTTCTGCCTCTTCCTCCTGTTCTCACAATGGCCCTGGTTCACTTTCCTCCTTTGCTGAGAGAGCTTTTTTATGTATTTTTGTGTATTTCTTCTTCTGTACAGGAGCAGATACTGGCATGGGTTGATCTTCTGGTTTGGGTGCAGTAGCAGCATTTGTCGTGGGGGTTGAAGTAGTTGCCGTGCTTGTTACAGGAGCTGGACTATCTGCAATATCCGTCCTTTTGCTGCCAAATCCAGAGACCTTCCCTTCCCCGTGAGGGTACCCAGCAGTGTTGAATAGGATGCGATAGGCATGGGCTAGGCCCCAGCACGTTGCAGTGATCTGTGTCTCTCTGGAATTGCCAGGGTGACAACACACTATTTCCAAATATTTTACTAATTTTTCAGGATTCTGCACTTGTTCAGGTGTGAATTTCCAAAACACTGGAGGTGCCCACTGCCCCAGGTGCTTGCCCATACTATCCCACACACCCTGCCACTCAGAACGGTCCCCTGGGGCCAACCTCTGGATCATATTCCTAAATAGTTGTTTAACCCACAATAGGAGCTGAAACACATTAAAGAGACCCAGCAATAGAAACATGATGGTTAGGGCATTCCAAGGACATTTGAAATTCTCACTGAATGAGGAAAAGGAGTGGGGGAAATCACTCCCTTTTGTCAACAGAGGCACCCAACCACCTGGCCAGTGATGTGACCATATCGTAAGCCAAGACCACACAGTACAACAAAATCATCACCCTGAGCCCTGTCCCAGCCTTGATAAACAGCACCGTGGGGAATATCAACTGCACATAAGGCTTTACATAGCACAGCCAGGTGATCAAATGGAACAACATTGTGACCAGGGACTATTGAACTACTATATTAAATGTGTGTGTGTGTGTATATATATATAAAAATAAATAAAAGATTGCTTTAACATGCTCTGGTCAAGTCTGCTGTTATTTCAACCCTTTTGCTCCATGTTGGGCACCAAAAGACTGACGTGGTTTAACCAGGAAAGGTCGCTGCCCACCACAGCCCCCCACCCTCCGGTGGGATGGGGAGGAGAAAATATAAACAGGGGCTCAGGGCTGAGACATGAGCAGTTTACTGGGATAGTGAGGGAGAAACAACACCAAACAACAACAACAGTACTAATGAAAGAGTATCCAATATAAGGAGGTGATAAATGAAAACGGCTCACCACAAGACCAACTCATGAACTACAGCACCCAGCAACCCCCTCTTCTTGGAACTTCCCTGTTTAAATACTGAGCAGATGTCAGGTGGTATGGAATACCAATGTCCCTCCCCTGGTCTGGAACACCTGCTCTGGCCCCCAGACCAGCTGCCCCATCCCAGTTCCCTGAGAACAATTAACTCTATCCTAACCAAACCCAGGATAGAAGGGGAGACAGTGAGCTCCAAGAGCAGCTACCAGGCAGGAATAACCCATGAGCTCCATGCCTAGGGACATAAATAGGCCGTGCTGATCAGTTTCAGCATGAGCCAGCAGAGTCCTTAACTTTGTCCTGCTGCCAAGAATTCACAGGATCAAGCAGCCCTTGTGCCAGCACGGTCCTTATTCAGTCCTAGGATGTAGCCACAGCATGGAAGGCACCCTGTAAGAGCTTTTGAAGCTCACAAATCTCACTTGCCTTGTAGCATATTCCTAATAACAAAGGAAGCTGCACACAGAGTGCTGGTGGTGCAGCAGATTGTTCCCTACCACCTCCTTGAACGGCCAAAGAACGGCTTTAGCGTGCATCCCTTGCGAGTCGCCTGCCTACCTTACTGCTGACTCTCCAGGGGTAGTAAACTCAAAAGACACCAGCCTCAGGCTGGCTTGCCACCTTAAGTTATTACAGGTTTTGCAGAAGTAGTTGGAAAACAGAAAAACTACTAGGAAAATAAAATACAAACCTCAGTTTTAGCTCATGGTTAGTAGAAGATAGTTATTTTAGAGCATCTCAACTAACATCCTTAGGGAAGGGAAACAACCAGGGAAGAGAGGGCCCAATTTTTTTTGCATGACAACCTTATTCTCTGATAACTAACATGAAGTTCTGGGTGGAAAAGTAAGTGGGAAGGGATGCAGGAAAAAAATTGGGAGTCCTAAAGTTAGATAGAATAAATTAGATTGCTTCCTCTATTCCTGCAATTTAGGAGAATCTGGCTGGCCATTTGTCAGCAACATTCAGTGCCACTCAGAACTGATAGCAACTCGTTTGGTTTTTGGTTTTGGGGGTTTTTTTGTTGTTTTGGTTTTTTTTCCCATTAGATATGTCACTTCCTCCCTGACAAGTTTTAAAAGGAAAAAAGTGGGTAAAGAAACTCCCAGACTTACTAAGGGCAGAGCATTCTGCTGATCTTTGCTTGGCTGTGCAGTAATAGCCGGAAAGATCTTGCTTCAGCAAGAACAGCAAAATGGGGAGATGAATTCCACTTGTTAATGCTTTTGTTAATATCACTCCGTTAACTTTGCGATACAGGCTCTTGCTTCACTGAATCTTGAGAATTGTTGGCTCCAGCAACACTAATGGCATCGTGCATTAACTGTGTTACATAAAGCAAAAATCAACATATACTGCTCCATTGGGTGCTTCTAAACATGCAGCAGTGTCTCATGCTGCAAAAAGTACCTTACAGATCTTTCATACTTCCCACAACAAAAACGCCCATGTCTGCATCGAGACAGTGGTGTCATTTACTCTTTCAGGTGTAAGTCAAAAAGAATAGCAAGTGATAGTGTCTGTCATTGGGAGGTAGAGGAGTTCTCATAGTAGGTTCAAGGGCAGGAGCCCCCTTTGTTTTTCCTTTTTTTTTTAAAAAAAAACCTCCTGTGGGTAAAGGAGTTTGCAGTTGCCCATCATTCAGGCTGTTTTTTGACAGATTTCTCAGAATCCTTTTCCATTTACTGGCAGCCAAGGAATGCAGCACATACAGGTCCCAGTAAATCCTCCCTGAAGCTGACAGTTGTATGCTGAATAACGTTGAGGTACGTGCTAGCTCAGGGGAACACAATTAACTTTGTTTTTCCTTTTTTTTTTTGTTTTTTTTTTGTTTGTTTGGTTGTTTTTTTTCTCTCCTGCAGCTCAGCAGATCTGAAGTTTACAAAGCAGTTACAGCAAGCAGAAAAAAAAGGACAGAAAATGACAACTGGCAATCAACAGCAGAGGCTAGGGGTGAATAAAGAAGTGCTTATAGCAACCATAAAACAGAGAAACTGCGAGCAGGCCTGGGAGCAACGACAGACAGGACAGCAAAGGGACATTTATTGTCATCTCTGCTTCAAAAGGAGATCAGAGTCCCCCAGCCCTCCTTTATTATTGATTGGGAATATAGATGGACACAGGATGGTCTCTGTGATCTTCCTTTCAGTACTGCTGTGTGCAGAAATTACAGGAGTACGGACAGATGAATTAAGAGAGAAAAGAGCAGCTGTCTCCTTGTGTGCAGGGAAGATTACAAGACATATATGACTCGCTCAGGAGTGTGACATTTAAGCCAACAACGTTACTGTGATTTTATTATCCTGATAGGTTTGGTTTTGTTTTTTTTTTCCTCTTTAAGTCACTGATGGTCATGCATCTAGAAAAGTTTGGCACCAAGACCAGAAAGGGAGTACAAGTTCATAAATGTACGTCTGGTGCTGGAGACTGCTGGAGATCACTCAAGTAAACAGAACTCCTTTCCAAAGCTGCTATGAGGAGACTTCTGGAGAATTATCAGTCGGAAGGTTAAACAGATACTCAGCAATTGCTTTCATGTCATTTAATCCTACAACAACCCAATTCCTATCAAGTTTGCAAGAAGACTGTTCATAATTCATATGGTGGGGAATAAATAAAAATAAACCTGTGTTATCCCAACCTCCGCATCTCCTACTCTGTTTCTTTACACGTGTCTTATTCTTGTTTCACTCTGGCTTAAAAAAACCCCAAACAAACAAACAAACAAAAACCCAACACTAAACTTATTGTTAGCATAATAAAAAAATGGGATTGAAACATATCTGATGTCAAATGAGTGAGCACGAATAGTGAAAATAGTAACAGCTCGGTTCCAAGAAGCAGCATGAGAGGGACGAAGAGTAAGAAGAATTTAAACAGCTGTATACAAATCTAAACTCTTTAAAAAATCCTTTTTATTGATTCATTACCATACAAAATTTATTCAAATTACATCCATTTGAAGTGGTAAGATCACAGCTAGAGAACAGGTCATCCTTTAATAAATCTATTTACAAAACTCGCCATAAAAGCTTTTTTTTGTTGGTTTTGTTTTTTGTTGGGATTTTTTTTTTTTTACAGTATTTTACAGAGGGTTTTTTTTTAAACTAACATACAATGCAAAGCTGAATTAGATTAGTATTTTGCCCACGCACACTGGGACAAGTGTTTAATTTGTACAAAAAAAAAGATGGTCTGCGTTAGTCTTCATTTCCTCTTCCCCCGCAAAAGTGCCCCTTTGTCTCACTAATCTTCATGCTCACACAACTTTTACTCTCCTCTTCCACAAGACGAAAACTTTAAATACTACAATTTTATTTACAGATCCACATCTAAAAAAACCTCTTAAAAAATTACAAACCAGCTAGAAAATATTCTGGCAGTGTTTACAAATTAATTCTATTGTACAAAACTGCTAGATAACTAAAGCGTGAGTTGAGAACATACATCAACTTAAATACAACTGCTGAAGGATCTATGCACACTTCTGTACATATAAACACACACTTAACACTGTTTAACAGTTCTTTATGTGTTGCCCTTTATACATTTGTTATATTCCAAAACTCACACAGTCATACAGTTTTCTTATTAGTACTGTGACTTCTTGCCTTTTCATGTGTGAGCTTTCATAGCAGCAACTCAATGGTACCAGAGAACCTGCATACGTAATATTCTACTACAGTACAAACAGTACTATTTTTCTGAGTATGCCAGATAAGCACAACAGTAATGCAAACAAAAGGATTATACGGGCATCATCTAATCAACATTACATTAATTTAGCCCAGAACATGGCAACATATTTTACACACACACACAAAAAAAAAAATTAAAAAAAAATTAAGACTTCTTAGAATTCCTCTCATGTTCAAAAAATAAATATTGGTACTATACTACCAAAAGATCTTCAAAAAATAAATGCAATTCAGTTGATGTGGTACTTACACTTATGTACTTTGGAAAAAAATTAGTTCCATTTTGCTGGCGAAGAGAATTATAAAAAGCTGTAAGCAGAGGAAGCGAACCCACTGAGATAAATATGATCTATTGAACAAACAGAGCTTGGCATAAGTGTTTTCCATAGAGGGAAAAACCCACAGTGCATCTCTAGTAGGCACTTGACACAAAGCCCCACTCAGTACCACAAAAATTTATGTACCAGTTCTAATGCACACTGGGGGCAGTAAAATTGAACTGTGCATCTTCGTTCTAGTTTAAAAAAACAACCAACAAGAACTACTTTCACACACACACACAAGCTTTTTTTTAAAAAAAATCTGTGATTACTACGAGAAGTGGCAGAACTTTATACTTTTCAATATTTGCAATATACACTACATTTACAGTGTATTTTTTTATTAAAAACTTTTAAGGACTTAAGTATTTGACCTCATAATGAGACACATACACAGCTCAAAATGAGCATTATGACAGCAATTTCCACATTCCCACGAGTAGCTCAAGAATCCCATTTCACGCTTTTGCATTACTTCATATTTCTGTTCACTGCAGGTACAATCCATGTTGGGACACTCAAAGAGACATGCATTCTCTGCAGAAGGCACGACCTGAAATACTATTATAAAATTGTTATTTAGGACTAAACCAGTTCATTGAGCCCTTCTCCGTAAGCCCACTTGTCACGGTAAGCAGAGACTGGGGGAGTGTGAAGACAGAACATTTCTGGTCACCTGCTTGCAGTTGCTGACTTACAAGGCGCTGGAGCTCAGGGTCAAGGAGAAGGTCTTGCTGTGCAAGCCTTCACTTGTTGTTTATGGTATTCTAGGGAGTATTTCATTAAAATATCAGCACTGTTCGAGAGCCTAGTTTATTTAATAATGCTATTTTATAGTAAGTAGGGGACAACTCTGTATGATGGCAGGTTTTTTGATTCCATTAAAATAATGATTTAGATATGGACAGCATTTAAGAGAATCAGCTGTATATAAATTCATCCACCAGTGAAGGAAGCTTCTCTAAATCATAAGCATCAAAGAGGTCACTGATGCCTTCTTCATCCCCAAGGCTCAGCAAATAATCTTCCTGAAGCAGAGGAGGCAGCAAATTCACAAATGGTCCTTCAAAGTTTGAGGGAATTTGGTCCTCAGTCTGCTGGAGAAGGTTGGCTGGAGAAGCCAATGGAGAGATTGTTGCCATATTTACTGAGCAGTCACCTTGTCCTGAGTTAGCAGAAGCCACTTCTGTAAGAGGAGGGAGAGAAAAAAAATAAAGATGACATTTAATCTCATCAGAAATATCAGACACAGATCGAACAAAGTGACCACTGCATAAAGCATCAAAAAATGGCCCCCTTCAGAATTTCTTGCTTGTTTTTGATATGTTACAAAGAGCTGCTCAAAAATACACGTTGCTGTCACCACTGACTTTTCTACTTATAGAATATTTTAAAAGGCTTAAACAACAACTAGGGAAAAAAAAACAAACCTACAGTCAAGTGTAGTGAGAGATGCCCGTTTTTCAGTGGAATTCATACTCAAAACTGCCTGGGCCACAGATGTCACCAGTGACACTGCAGTAGCTGCACCTACCCAGCCACAGAGATTTCTGTCTTGTGTTGAGGCAAAACTTTGCTGCTACTGTCCTATTTGAAAACGCAAAAGGAACAAAATTGTTTCTTTCTTCAATATTGCACCGACTTAGGTTACATAGATCCATGTGATATGCAAATATGTTTAAGATAAAAACATCTGACGCAGAAGAGAACATATTTCAACCTATAAAAACCAGAAAGGCACAGTGGAAAATGGATACTTTAGCTTTTAACTTCTTAGAAAAAGAAAGCCAAGCAAGAAGAGCTGGATAGCTGAAATTCAAAATGAAATCTTGAATGAGATGACAAAGGAAGGCCATTAGTATAACAAATAAATATTTTTACCTTTGGAAATGGTTTTGGAAATGTTTCCGTTGTGGTCCTGACTATAGGTTTTCATTGGACTGAGAGCATCGTTTTCCTCTGGGCACAGATAAACTTCAATAGGTCCTTGAGTACTAGACAAGTGTATCAATGCACTCTGCTAATAAAACAAACGTCAGCAGGGGGTTACACCAACGAACACGACAGAATATCGACGATAGGGAGTACGTGCTTCTTGGGGTGTGAGTGTTTGAACACATTTTTTACTAAACAAAAGAACCTGAAATCCCCCATGCTTTTTTGTTTTGTTTTGTTTTTCTTTTAAGATGTGAGGATGTCTAAGATACATCAGACTGGCTGATGTCTTACAGACTAGAGGAGAACATAAAAGCTTTTCCCACTGTCTGTAGATGCAGAAATCTCAGACACTCACCATTTTATGTCTTTTATCACAACCAGAGAGGTACAAAGGATTGAACTCCTAACATTTTCTTACAACCATAATAACCTGGAGCGTTCTGATGCAATGGAATTATGGGATGCAAGTTAGAGGTTTTGTTATTTTTCATAACAGTATTATTGGATGTATTTGTGCAAATGTTTCTGCTTTAAAGGAATGTCAAAACATCCTTCTCACTCACCAACAACCTTCAGCACTAATTCACACTGAACTCAAACAGCTGTATGTGAGTTCCCTTGTTTAACACAGAGGTTTTTCCAAATAACAAAAAAAAAAAAGATGCCATTTTCTTCACCCAAACTTGTTTATATAAGTCATTCTGCCCCCTCAAGGCAGCAACTCTAATTTTCATGGTGTTTCTGCGTAACAGGAACTCCTAATTCATCTCAAGAAATTATCTTTTGTTAACTTTCACACACTGATGCAATATGACAGGATGACATCTATAAACAGATAGAAAATCTGCAAAGTTACTCTGAGTGTTATGATAGAAAAATCATAAATTATTCCAGTTAAAAATAAACCTGCTTCAGCTGTACTGCATTGATAGTGACAGGCATTATACACCTCTTTGCAGACTTCTTTTAGATACATTTTATTGTGCCCTTTGACAAAAAGTTCCTCACATTATTTGCATTATGACAGTTATGTAGCATAATAAGACAGCATTTACAAATACAGAGGACAACAACTGAATGGAGATACCCAGGGCACAGAAAACAGGTAAAGAGTACTTAGGGCAATGCTATCGATGATTAGAAAAAAGGAGATGGACGAGCAGAAGGTCCTGTTGAGTCACCAAGGTATGCAAAAAAAGACTGAAATATAACTGCAAATAAGAGAAAGAAATAGGACTTCTCCTGCCTGAAGCTGAAAATTAAGTAAGTTTGGTGTAGGGGATAAGGGAGGTCTAAGCACTAGATTTCATGATGGTGTGCATCTCTCTACCTGCCTGATTTCACTGAATTAAAAACCAAAGCGTAATGCCTGGGGAAAGAAACAGGAAAGCAAGCAACAGTAATAACGTGTATTTATGGATACTGATAAAAGATATCCCTTCCTCAGGCAGCCAAATGATTTATTCTTCCAAAACCTGCACCTAGGATCAAAGAGGAAATTAAGGACAAAGGCAGGGAAAAAAGGATGGAAACAGTAATGGGCCTAAAGCAAGTGGAGAATAATCTTGGGAAAAGAACTGACAGGGAACTGGAAGCTGTTCCTGCCCCTGGGCAGAAGGTGGCTGTGTTGGGTTTGTGTGTGGGGGGGAAGCTGTTTTCTTGGTAGTGGGGGAAGGGGCCACCTTATGAGAGCAGAAAACTCAGACCCTCCCCAGGCCAGGCTGGGCCAGTAAGCACCAGTGAAATGCCTCTGTGGATCCATACTGGTGAGGGGAAGGACTGTCCTGAAAAGCAGAAGGTGGAGAGAACCTGGAGGAGAGGCCATTGACCTGAACAAAAGACCACCAGCCTAAACGAAGGACAGACAGACACAGAGAGACCTTCATTGCCAGAAGGAAGGGGAAGGACCCACACCCAGTTCAACTGATGGAGTAGAAGAAGACAAGGGAGGTTCTGAAGCCCATGGAGATTCAATGGCAGAGCA
>NW_010304623.1:5087-32197 GCF_000700745.2 Antrostomus carolinensis | reverse complement strand
TTTATTTTATTTTTTTTATTTTATTTTATTTAGGTAATACTGTCTGTATTGCAGAACAGTTCAACTCTAATTTACTCCAGATTTAATTCTTGAATTAATCCAAATTCAGAGACATTCTTCTGTGGCAGAGTTAGTCAAGAATTTCTAGCCCTAGATTGGCATCAGTTCTGCTCTGCTGTAGATGAGGATGCTATTTTACAGTGGGTACAAATGTTTTTTCCCCAGCATCAATAGTGGATGATGTTCCTTGTTATTGTGTTGTGGCAGTTGCCAGCTATTTGTGTAACTTCCTTCA
The DNA here is from genome assembly GCF_000700745.2 of Antrostomus carolinensis. Classification (NCBI taxonomy): domain Eukaryota; kingdom Metazoa; phylum Chordata; class Aves; order Caprimulgiformes; family Caprimulgidae; genus Antrostomus; species Antrostomus carolinensis. Next base: position 31,902 of record NW_010304623.1, on the reverse strand, counting down.
GAAAATATCTTTGAGCACCGGTGCAGCTGTGTATTCCGTAAAAGGTGGTGTCTGGGCTTTGTTATCTTCAAAAGTATGAAGTTCCTCTGGAAAAAAAAAATAATCTTCTGTACTACATTAAAGTGCTGTAACTGCAACAACTTTCTTTGGTCTCTGGATTTTTTCAGCTCTGTGCATTTCATGGCAGAAGGCAGATGTGAGTGTACGTTTTCTTTTGCTTCTGCATCTGCAAAATCTGAGGAATTGTCCTACATATTTCTGGGCTAGAACGTAGCTCTGAGTGCATTTGTGTGCATTTATGTTCTTTGCAACATATGCATCTTGTCAATCCTAGTACTGTCCTGACTTTTATGTGACTTCCTGATGAGTATTTTGGGGTGCTTTTGTTGTTGTTTGGGTTTTGGGTTGTTTTTTTTTTTGCATTTATCAGACTCCAGTCCCATCAGAGAAACATCTTTGCCTGCCTGAAACCCCCAGTGGAGAGACAAAAGGACTTAAAACAGGTTAGGAAGTCTGTTCTGTAAACCACTGTACACAATAGCACAAGTTTCCTAAAAATGAGAGCAGCTTTCAGAAGCCCTCAGTGCACTGCACAATTTCTTCTTCACCTGCCGCTGTGTGGAGCGGTGAGCGTGGAGTGACTCAGGTTGTGCCAGCGAGAGGTGTGCGGGGCTCTGCCGTTGTCATGGAAAGCAATGCATTATTGATCCCTCCATTTGATTTCATAAGCTGCCACAGTTGCCAGCTAAAATTCATCCGGCTGATAAAAGGACAAACAGCTCTTCAAGTCATCGTCTGAAATGTGAGACAGTTGGGCCAAAGTGCTGCACACGGAAGCGTGTGTTTGTATGGATAAGGCACAGTTCAGGAGGTGAGAGGGTATGAGAATGGAAGAGAAAACAAAAGTTTGGGGCTGCTGATTTGCCTTCTTCAAAATAGTCACAGTAAACACTCCAGTTGTCTAAGTGGGCTCTGCTCATGTACTTAAAATTCACTTTTTCTTAAATTTCTTCACCGTGAAAGTATCGTGGACTTGAATTGTTTCTGTAACTTGTCTGAGAAAGCTGAAGGAATAATTCATCAGGCAGCATTAATTCCAGATTAATAAGAAACATAATTTTAAATCTAAGTCTTTGTTTAAAAAAAATGACAATTCTTTCAATTAAATATATATCCTGTAGCCCTTTTTCTTGTGATCTGGATCCCACTGTGATGCCTTAGCCTGAAAAAGTACCCATAGATGTTGTCTCAAAATGGTTGAAAAGTTTTCAAGATGGAAATATAAATGGTCAGGGAGGCAGAAATGAATAGACAGCTATAGACTCCGAGCAAAGCATACTCCCTAGTGCATGGGAAAGTCAGTTTGTCAAGTTTAATTTAATTTTTAACCCACTGTAATTGTTTATTGGGGAAAATATTAATCTTTGAAAAGCTGCTCGTCCAGGGGAAGGTGGAAGCAACCCCGTGCCTAGGCAACCTGGTGTGGATTTTGTGTGTGTGCAAGAAGAGCATCCGTGGCATCAAAGCCTTAACACATCCCAGCCCTCAGTTTAAGATTGTCTGTATTTATTGTGGGATCACTGGGTGGTCTTTGACAGCACCAAAATTGGATTCAAACTTCATGGGTAGGTCACTAGGATGCCCAAACAGTAGCTTCTTTTTTAGGCCAATTCTTTCTTGATAAGTTTTTTCTGACTTTCTATAATGCTTGAAGAATTTCAGTAAAAGGTGGTGTGATCTGCCAAATGTATACAATGCACTTAATTAGGCTTTGCAGGGGGCTCCCTACAGGGAACCTGTTTTGAAGCTAATAATGCTTATTGGCAAAGATTATCACTTAATGAGGATACGGAGTATTTACTTAGATTATCTTTTGAGTGATTTAGTGGTGTTTAGTTTCCTGGTGATTTCTCAATCTCCTGTTAGTCTGATAATTCCTTTGTGTGGCTTTTCAATTTTCTTCCTCATTTAAAATCTATTCTTTAAATATGTCTGAAGTTCTTTGTCATTGCCACACTCTTCATTCTCTTCCCTGGGGTATTTTTTGTATTTGTTGGGTTGCCTTGCTGGACATTTTGGTTGTCTCACTGAGAGCAGCAAGTTCTCTCTGTGCTGGTGTGGTGGTTATACTGGGGGCACTGGGCTGGCAGCCAAACCCAGCTGCTCGCTCACTCCCCCCGCATCAGGGGACAGGGGTGAGAATTGGGGGGCAAGGGGAAGGAGATTCGTAGGGTGAGATAAGAACAGTTTAATAATGGAAATAAAAGAAAACTTAAAATAATAATGATAATAATAATAATAGTAATAAAATATGCAAATGAGTGACACCCAGTGCCATTGCTCACCACCCACTGACCAAGCCCGGCCCGTTCCCAGATCACGATCCCACAGGAGCCACAATCCCGACCCGAAACCGCAATCCCGGGAGAGCCAGAGCCCGAGCAAAAGCCAGAGAGAGCAAGAGAGGAAGAGCCCAAGAGCCCCTCATGAATCTCCTGCCCATGATGGGATATGATATTTCATACATGCTTTAAACAGTTGGGGTTTTTTTTGTCACTTGAGTGAATTACCTTTTAATGCTGTTCTTCACACCTGCATCTCCTTTGAGTTAGGGTGACGCCTGCATTTAATGCCTGTTCCTAAGTTGTCGTTGGTAGCATCCTAGTACTTTGCCTACAGCTACTGATTTTTCTCACTCTCTTTCCTTCCTTTCCCCTTTTTTTCCTTTTTTTTTTTCCCCTGCCACTATCACATGTATGGCACTAGGTACCAGATCACTGCAAAACAGCAGCGTTTGAAATCATTTATTAAACATGTGGGTTTGCAGAACTGGCGTGTGTTTCTGGAAGGACCTAACTGAGTAGTAGCAGAGAGTTGTGTTTGACTGTTTGAGAGGCTGGGTGATGAGCTGTCCTAGTATCTGATATTTTCAGAGAAGAAAGAATTGGAGCTGTAACAGTCTTTTGATTTAGGTAAAAACAAAGTAAAACTTGTTTTTCTGTACAAAAAAGGCAGGTCAGTTCCCAGGTGACCTTGCTGGATTCTGCCTGTGGGATCCTACTGCCATTCCTTCTGGTCTGCTCTTGCAGGAGCTCTGTGGAGGTGAGCCTGAGACCTCATCCTGCTCCAATAATCCCATGCTCCAGCGCGTGGGTGTGAAACCTGGCTCCCTTACAGTCCGTGGCAAAGTTCCCAGTGATTTCAGTACAGCCAGGATTTCTCATTTCAGTAGAGCTGTGAGTCGTCCCCCACCCCATTCTCCCTCACCAGTGTCTGTTGTATCTCTTGTGAGGTCTTCTAGGCAAGTTTGGGTTTTGAATGAGTCCTCGCTGCAGTGCCAACTTGAGCTTTGTTTTTTTCACTTTGCCTGAAGGAAAACCCAGCACCATGTTATGTCTCCTGTTCTACACATCGACAACAACAGAGTCACTTCTCTCTGAAATCACTCTTCTTAACCCAATTTGAACTGAGATGAAATAAAAATGTATTTTGCTTGTTCAGTAGGTAGCACTCCATGTATAGACCATCTCCTTGCTGCTTCTCTGGAATCAGTTGCTTCCTTCTTCAGTTTAGTTTTGCATGTAGCATCAGTCTCCCAAAAGCTGATGGGGTAAAACAGAACGGTGACATAATTATAAAATAGAGTTAATAGCAAGGTGGTTGTTTTGGGAGCTGGTGGTGGCAAAGAAGACTGGTATGTTGGCAACTTGTGAAGAAGCTGAGCTCAGGTCTTCGTTGTCCTGCCTTGAGTTACTTGGCATAGATGTTTCATGATGCAAATTAATGCTGAGAGGTGTTTCTGCAAAACACATCGGTATCTAACTGTCTTTGACAAAGGCAAATGAGATAACTCACCCCGTGTCTGTCAAACCAGAGAATTACTTGTAACCACAAAAGGAGAGCAGCAAGATTTCATGGTTGCGTTGTCAGACTGACTTAAACACCATCATATCTGGTCCAAGTGCACATGTGAGACTTTAAGTTACAGGCTTCTCTTACTTACCAAAAATAATGATATAAAACACATGCATAGCAGTTGCTTATTGGTGCTGGTTTATTTTAAAACCATGTCTATAAAGCTGGATATGGCTGCAATGGAGAAGTAGGTCAGTGAGAATTTTTATGTTATTTTAACATCAACTGCATGTGAAATGTGCATTTCTTTTAGGAGATTTTTATTTGCATCACGGTTTATTTTTTGTAACATACGTGTGTGTGTGTGTAGTTTTAGTGCTGGGTTTACAAAAGAAGATGATTTAAGTTCATTTTAGGAGTCTTACAAATGAAAGAAAGTGGATAGGGGAAGCATATTGCTGATAAGAACGGCACTATGTAATTAGTGCCAAAGGTGAGTGATGTTACATGTACACTTACAATGTACATTCCTTTTTTTTTTCTTTTTTAATTTATTTTAAAAGGCTTTGGATTGGGATGTAGCTTTGCATATCACCTCACTGCAATGGAAAACACTCGGCCTTTTCAGAGAATCCCAGAATGATCTGGGTTGGAAGGGACCTTAAAGCTCATCCAGTCCCAACCCCCCTGCCATCAGCAGGGACATCTTCCACTAGACCAGGTTGCTCAAAGCCTCATCCAGCCTGGCCTTGAACACTTCCAGGGAGGAGCAGCCACAGCTTCTCTGGGCAACCTGTTCCAGTGTCTCACCACCCTCACAACAAAGAATTTCTTCCTCAGATCTCATCTCTATCTCCCCTCTTCCAGTGTAAAGAAGAATCACCCAGTCTAGCGTGAGCCAGGAGTAAATGTGATACTGGATTATCAGAGGTCAGGCTTCTCGGTTTTTGTTTGTCCCTACAGGAATAACAAGTGTCACCTGCAGAAAAGGCTGAGTGCCAGCTGGAATCATCCTTGTGAAATGAATATGCCTCTCACAAAAATCAATCTGCGCTCAACACAAATTAGCATGTTTTATGCTCAGCTCTAATGCTGCCGTAAGATTCCTTGAAGGGGATTTATAAATCTTTTAAAGCCACCTTTCAGCATTCATTCCTTTATGTAATTAATTTATTCTAGTGTATGTAAGCATCTCTTATAAGCTTATAGTGGAATCTTATCAAATGAACAGTGACAGTGCTCGGTTGTTAAAGCTTCAGAGCAACCAAAAAAAAATAAAGAGGCAGTGGTGGAGGAATATGTAGTTGGGGCAAACTTTGGTTCCATTCATAACCAATTCACACTGGGATAAGCTTGGGAGTAGCTTTATTTGGGCTGATAAATGATAATAATAATAATAATAAATTCATTTAATCTGTGCTTTTACAAACACCGAATCAAGATAGGTACATTACAATTCCTTTTTTTGGACAGAGAGATGAGGGATATGCCAACCTGAGCTAAATTATTTGTACGGGACTGAGGTTTCAAAGCAGAACCCAGGTGTCCTGATGTCCTAGTACTCCCCTCCTGCCTCTAAGTAATGTCATCTGGCGTTTGATAAAAAATGTCCTGATCTGGTAACAGCAGGTGTATTGTCAGAACAAAAAGATAACCAGCCTGCTTGTGATGTGCAAGGAGGTAAATAAACCAGGAGTCTGGAACCTTCCTTCACTCTCGTTGGATGAACTGAACACTGCACCTGGATGCATCCGCGTGGATATCCTCACGCTGTTTCACCATATGCCTTGGCCTTGCTTGGCATGGCTGTCTCCTTCTGAAGCAGAAGCCCTGCCCTTGTGAAAGGTTTTGCTTTGTCTTGAGACTTCACTGAGGGTGGGGGAGATGTTGTGTGTGTGCAGCACAGTTCCTCCAACAGAAAGATGTTTAATGCCATATTAAGGCCAAAGACATCAGATGCTTCCTGTGTTTGGTTGCTGTTTCTGGAGTTACTGGAGAAGGTTAAGGGGGCTCTAGCTCCTTAGAGTGGTATGTATGCATCATTAAAGATGATGGCTTGACTTTGACTTGATTGTCTCAGATACGAGCATTGATTTTCCTTTAGCTGTTTCCTTTAGCTCCACAGTGCCACAAAGGATGTGCAGGGACCTTGTGAGGAGAGCAAGCACCTATAACCACGGGGCTTGTGGGTTCACTATGCTGTGTTGGTCCATAATGTGGTCTTGGTACCAGGACTCTGAATGGAGTACTGGCCCACGGAGTGGTAGCAGATGGTTGTCTTCTCTTTGCTTCTCTTTGCCTTTTACTCAGCTCAGAGAAGTTCTGCTTTTACTGTATTAAAGAGCCTGAGATAAGAGGCAGCATATAGTTACATACTGTCACAGTGTCCATAGCTGCTCTTCATGTGGCCTTAAAGCATCCCCAGATAATTTTTATCTAATGTAGATACTAGTAACTTACTCTAATACGTAATTGGAATGCATTATAGGAGGCGTGGGATGAACCACCTTGACCCTGCTGATTGTGCTGTGCAGGATTTATTCCCTGGTTATTTTTTATTTGTTTGGTTTTTGTTGGGATTTTTTTTTCCCCAAAACAAGAAAGTGGAGCAGACAGTTTGCATTCTTGGAATCTTTCCTTTTCTGACACACTCCCTTTCTCCTGTCTCTCCCGTTTTCAGGTCAGTGCTCAGTTCTCAAAACGGATCCAGGCAAAAATCAAGGACCTTCTGCAACAAATGGAGGAAGGACTGAAGACAGCAGATCCACATGACTGCTCTGCCTACACTGGCTGGACTGGTGAGAAAACTAGAATTTGAATGAAGTGTGTTTGTCAAATGATGTCATTGGGTCTGTTCAGAGGAGGAGGTTCTGATATTCGCACAGGAGCGTCAGAAATACTCTGATAAAGGCATTTGTGTGAGTTGGTTTCTTTTAACTCTGGACCCTTTGTCACTGCTGTCTGGATTGATTTCTGTTGACTTCATAGAATCACAGAATGGTTTGGATTGGAAGGGAGCTTAAAGCTCATCCAGTTCCAACCCCCCTGCCATCAGCAGGGACACCTTCCACTAGACCAGGTTGCTCAAAGCCTCATCCAACCTGGCCTTGAACACAAAGTTCAGCAGACAAAGTTACAGAGAAATAATTTGCTTTTGTATGTGGAGATCTTTGTCTTGCAAAAGGAGTGGATTTTCTAAGGCTGTTCTTTCTTTCAGCTTAACTCTTATTTAAGGTTTTCTTAAAATGAGTACTTTTCACCTTCAGCTGTTTGGCTGACTATTAGTAATTGTCTAATGGTAACAACATCTTCTAATCATTGGTGGAGTGGGGGGGGAGATGTTCTGCCTCCAAGAGTTTGGAGCCTTAAAATCTAAAATATGGATAGTTTGCCTGTGTTTTTTCTGTCTGTACAAAAATGGTGAAATGAACACATGAGGAGGGGGAGTGTGGAGGTGAGGCTGCAAGATGGTGAAGTTCATGAAGACAGAGAGGCACGTGCAAGCGCTGGTTGTTGCGAGGCACCATTGTTCAGTTAGCATTGCTGTCCAGATCTGAATGAGCCTGCAGTTGTCAAGCCTGATGCGGTCACTGCTCTTCAAGCTGCCAGAATTCTTTGCCATCCACGCCTCTCAAGTGCCACTATTGCTATTACAATGACATATTTATTCCTGCTCTGTCTAGCTCACGCTTCAGGCATACTTGTGCTTTTAGCACAGCGTGTTTGAAATGTGCCCTGAGGAGATCTATTCTTTTGTCTTTGTGTCGTGACGGGGAGCAGCTTGGAAAAACTCTCCAGGCTTTTCCCATCTTCAGGCATAATTCTGGCAGTGAAAGAGTAAAAATCTCTTTGCTTTCTACTTGATGTTTTGGTACAGATGGTGCTGTGGGTGGGGAAGTTTTAGACAACTCAGACTTAAAGGGTAGATGTGTTTCAAGGTCTGAAAATGAGTGGCTGCTGAGTGAGCGCAGAAGATCTCCAGTGGTGGGCTTTCTCCCATGGAGCTGTGTTCTGACACTGTGACTGACAGCTGAAGCTATGGCTGAGAAACCAGAGTGTGCTGAAAATGAGTCATAAGCTAAAAGTAACACAGCCATCATTAGCTGAAACAAGAAGATAGATGAACAAGTAACACAGTCTAATGCCAGTGAGGTTTTTCCATCCTGTGGAAGGATCACCAACTATGTCTATTCCAAGCTGTAAACTTCTTTCGAGGCTCCTGTGGAAATGACTCTGAGGTCTCGTTGTATGTGCCAGACTTCTTGGAGGAGCCATTTTAAGGGTGTTGCACAAGGAATGATTGGATGAGCGGGGCCTCCTGGCTACTTTTCTGATCATCCTTTGATCAAGCCCAGATATTGACACATTTGTTGCAACATAAAAATGGGTTGGTTACAGAAATCCCAGTAAATAGCCCACAAGTTCCCATTCCACTGAATTTGGCTAACCAAGCTCTGCAGCTCTACTCTTGGACTCATCTAGAAAGACCTGTTCAAAGCCAGCCTGGAGAACATCTGAGGATGTACCAGCAATCTTGTGGTGCTGATTCTTCGTGGACTCCTCAGGTAGCTTCTCTGTGGAGCTAAGTGGACCTTGTGTGTACTTGCCTTTAGTTGTGGCTCAGGAGAGTGCTCTCCCTATTCAGAAACAACTTGGAGATGCAGTAAGGTCTGGAGGTAAATATTTGGCATCTGCACATGTACATTTGCTAACCATCCACTTAGCTGGATTTGTTTCACTTTCTTTACTCTACATTGCTGCAATTTTTAAGGTTTGCTTTTGTTTTGTTTTAATGGAAAACTTATGAGTTAAATGGAGTGAAGCTTGATACTACCTTCTGGCATTCTCTGAGGACTTGTTTGCTTTCTGGCTTTTACAAACCAGCTTAACTTGTAGAAGCTCATAATCTCATTGAGAAATACGTTTAAGGGTTAAAAAGAACTTGGCAAGTTGAATCCAAAAACTCATCAAAAGATCCTTTTACAGATCAAATGGAAAATAAGTAACTTCTGGCATATAATAGATGAGTACAGTCAATGTACATCATACATGTGCTTGTTAGTCCAAGTTGTTGAGTCTTCAGTGATTTCTTCACCAAGCATTGGTGCCTGTGCCATAGATTTTCTTCATTCTCTGCAAATTGTGAGTGTACCATTTGGTTTCAGTCTGATATTTTTTAAATTTTTGTCACAATCCCAAATTGAAATGTAATCAAAACAGATGGCCTGATTCCGTCCCCAAGCTAGGACCCTTGACCCCAATGTTTTAATTGCCCAAATACCTGTGTGCATTTGAGTTACTGGTTCAGAGGCACTACAGAGGGGAATATGATGTATTTAGAAGGAAAAGTAAATGAAACTATCTCTCTTTTCTTGTGGTTCTTCCAGGTATTGCCCTCTTATATCTGCAACTGTACCGCGTCACAAGAAACCAGAGCCATTTGCAGCGATCTCTTGATTACGTGAAGAGAATCCTTCGCAACCTGAACGGCAGAAGAGTTACTTTCCTCTGTGGTGATGCTGGGCCACTGGCAGTGGGTGCAGTGGTTTATCACAAGCTGAAAAACGATAGTGAATCTAAAGAATGCATTGCCAAGTAAGTGGCTGATGGTGGAAAAAGCCATGCCCTTCGTTTGTAGAGAGCATTGGTTTGGTAACATTAGCCAGTGGGGTTTTGGAGGACAGGATTAAATAAAATTGAGACATTTTCTCCCCTGATACATTTTCCGTACAAGAATACAAACCATGCTTTATCTTTGTTAAAGCTGGCTTACACTTGATTCATCTTTAGAGAGTTATCTCTATCACTGTAAGGACAGGATGTCCTGGGCATATCTGTAGTGCATGCACGTTCCGATTTTGTCACATTGAAGTGACATTTAACAAAAGCCACGTGCTTGTCATCGGCAACATGTAGTGCTTGTGCGGAATGTGGTGCTGCCTGTAAAGTGTGGGTCAGTCTGTTCAACCAAGGACCAAGTGACAGGACAAGAGGAAATGGCCTCAAATTGCTCCAAGGGCAGTTGAGATTGGATGTGAGGAAGAATTTCTTTGCTGAAAGGGCTCTCAGGCATTGGAAGGGGTTGCCCAGGGCAGTGGTGGAGTCCCCATCCCTGGAGGGACTGAAGAATCATCTAGACCTAGTGCTGAGGGACATGGATTAGTTGTCAGTTTTGGGTTAATGATTGGACTTGATAATCTTAAAGGGCTTTTTCCTATCTAGGCAATTCTGGGATTCTGTGATTAATTGTAGATTTGTTACAAAATACATCCACTGCAGGGATTTGGAAAGATCAGGTAGAAACATGGTACATCGGGTTGATGTGTAACAAAGATTTAATAGAACAAAGAGGAGGGATTTGTTGAACCGACAAAGGCGAGGGCTTTAATTAGGTCAGAGAATATGAAGGGTAGGCTGAAAAAATTCCAGCCCCTTTTGAAAGTAATCTAAATGTAACAAATGTCTTGCTGAATCTTACTTTAGCTGTAGATCTCCCTTGGAGAACAGACTGTCCCTTTTGGTACGGAGCTGGTTGCTGTCTCGGTGAGGCTGGAAGCACCGGAGCCCTGTGGGGTTTGCGTTGGGCACCAGCGATCCCCCTGCTCGTGGTCCAGCAGCGCGCCCTAGGCTGCCAGGATTTGCAGACCAGCCTCGTGTCCTCATCTCCATTCTGATTTATATTTGGAAATATAATTGGTCTCTTTCTAATCTAGAATCCTAGTGTGATTAATCTCTGCTGCTTTTCCTGAATTAATATTTCAGTTTTGAAATGGGTGGTAGGTTTGGGGATTTTTTTTTTGCTTTTGGAACCAGCAGTAAGCTTAGGCATGTCATTTTGGATGCAGCTAGGATTGCAGTGTTGCTGTAAGGCGTGAAGCAGGAGTGTAGCAAAATGAGATTAGCATTAAATCTTTTAGTCTAACCTCTCCTTAGAAAGTCATTTGTAGGAGGCGGGCCGAAAAGGAGGTTAGTTTGATTATTTGTTTCTTTTTTTTCCCTTTTTTGTCAACAAATATATTCATGACACCATCTGAGTGGTACATTATAGATGTCAAAATATCATCTATAGTTACACTTTTAACTTTTTACCTTGTAGCTGTCCAGTTGTATGATTTGAATAATAAAACTTTAACAGTGGAAAGCTTAAAAGAAAATAATTTAATTCTAAGTCCAAAGCATAGTTCCAAGAAAGGAATGATAATATAAAATTCTTTATTTTTTTGTGACTGGCTTTTCCCTGCTATTAAGCAGTGACAGCATAAACAAGCTATTGGGGTCAGTGTTTTTGCTCCAGCATGATGTTAATGCTAATATTTCTGCCGAGTAATAGCGACTGGGGGCGATCTTGGAACTGAATTTGGTTTGAATCCAGATTGTCTTGCCCCTTCCCCCAGTTTAAAATGTCAGATCTCCATGGTTTCATCTAATTGCTGATTTAATCACAATGGATAGGAAGAGACAGGGAGGGAGTAGGCAGGAAAACAGATCTCTGCTCCACCTCAATTCTAATGCAGACTGGGAGAGTAATACCAGGAGTCTCCGTGGAGCAGAGGAGAGTTGCAATGGCCAGCCCAAGGGGTTTTTTTTTAGCATTGCTAAAGGCAAGCAAAACACTTGTGCATAATAGCAGTGCCCTTTTCAAAACTGAGCTGCTAAACACGTGAGACAATGTGTTGTCTCAGGAGGGGGAGTGCTGGATGGTGATATTGGGGGTTTTTTGATTGTTTTTGGTTTTTTCCCCTTTTTCTGGTTTGACTGGTGGCTTGTACAATACATAGTCCAGTATGGTCTCTATAGAAGGTGCTCTCTCTCTCTCTCTCTCTCTCTCTCTCCCCACCTTCCTTGTCTGATACAGGTTGTTGCAGCTCCAAAGGACAGTCGTAAGTACAGATGCTGAACTTCCAGATGAGCTGCTTTATGGCAGAGCAGGTTACCTGTATGCCTTGCTGTACCTGAATACTGAAATCGGTCCGGACACTGTCCCACAGTCTGTTATCAAAGAGGTAAGATACTTTTCTCTCTCCAGTGCAACAGCATCAGTGAGGTTGAACTGGAATCACTCCTCATTATTCAAAGGATTAAGAGAAGGATGCTGCAGAGGAGGGGACGTAGAACTGGGAACTCAGTCTCATCCATCCCTCCAATCTCTTCCACCTTTCCCTGCTGCCCAGCTGGGACTGAGACAGGCCAGTGCGGGTGCATCCATGGGCAGCTGTGGAAATGGATCTAATCTGTAACTAGTTTTGGAGCATTTGAGGATGAGAAATTGTTATGAAAAACTTTAAGACAGAAGTGTGTACGTGTTTAAGTGAAAAGAAGGAAAATTCAGTGTGAGGAAGGTGCACGACTGTTCTGCAGATATCAGAACCAGAGAAGGGAAAACTTTAAGACAGAAGTGTGTACGTGTTTAGGTGAAAAGAAGAATTCAGTGTGAGGAAGATGCACGACTCTTCTGCAGATATCAGAACCAGAGAAGGCAGACCTGGAAAAATGTGATTAGAAATATTTATATATTTAATCTCTACTTTTAAAAATATAAGTGATTCCATCATTTAAGAAAAATTCCATTTCTACCTCAACACTCAAGTCCAAGTGCACTGAATATCGTCGTTCTCTCACTGTTTATTGTGGCTTATTCTTTACTATGGTTTCAGTCATGACAAAGCAAAACCCTCTGAGTCAAAGCCAGTGAGACAGACCAAAGGGATGTGTTGTCTTTCTTAGGTAATAGATGCTATTATTGAATCAGGGAAAAACTTTTCGAAGGAGGAGCGGAAAACAGAGCGTTGTCCTCTGTTGTACCAGTGGCACAGGAAGCAATACGTTGGAGCGGCCCACGGAGTGGCTGGGATCTATTACATGCTCATGCAGGTAAGAGCATCTTCTGTGGGCTTCTGGGATGAAACACCAGTGAGTTCTTGCTTTACATCAGAGGGTCTTCCCTTCAGCTTTCATGCGTGTTCAGTGTATCCTCGCATCAGAGTGAATTCACCCTTGAGTTGTGGTCCAGAGCACTGGTGTTCCAAGGGGCTGAAGTTTCCTACCCTCAACACAGACAGTGAGGTGCCTTCCCTCATCCTCATACTTCTACTGGTGCCTGCGGTTAGACCAGCTGAGTGTTCACTTACCATCCATCACTCTTCATCTTCAGTTTTTAGCTATTTTTAAATGAGTGTACCACTGGTGCCTCCTGCCTTCCATGCCCTTCCTCTTTTCTCCAGTGACTTTTTCTTGTCCCCACTGTCCTGAAGCTTTTGGAAGACTATCCTTTATCACACGTTAGTCATCAGTATGCCTTTATTCTTTAGATGCTCTACCTCTTCCTTATCCCCCCATCTCTCTCTTGAAAATCTGACGTTTTTTAGAGCATTTATGACCCCTGCTCTCCTCTTTCTGTTGTCCTTAGTGAGATTCCTCTCTTCTATATACCTTCTCTTTCCCACACTTAAATCCATTCCCCCCTGCCCCAAGATTCTCCAATGGGATTATGATGCTTTTCAAAACAGGCCTGTAAATCTTACTTCTGTTGTACAATCTGGAATAAGAGCCTTAAGATTCATTACAGAAGACGGCCGTAGAGCTGCAAAATTTGTATTGTACCTGTTTCTGGTTTTTGAAGGTGCTGCCAGTCTGTGCAGCTTTGTAAATGTTAATTTTCGCCCCAGCTCATGCAAAATAACTTTCCTTCAGGCAAGTGGAAGGATTGTTCGTCCTCGCAGCCTGAAGCTACGTACAGATGTTCACCGCAGAAGTGACTGAGCTGGTATTTGGTGTTGTCACTGCTCAGCCATTCCTCATTTGCAAAAGGTCTCCCCGTCTGTTTCAGATTAGCTCACACCAGTTCCACCAGTAGGTGAGGCTAAAGCAGCTGATTTGCTGTGGAAGTGGCTACTGCTCTGCTACCTGTGGACATGTCTTAACCTTCCTACAGCCATTTTCTGCAGGGACTGTCTCACAGGGTCTGCTCTGATTTACTGTACTGCTATCTTCACTTCCTGCTTTCTTCAACAAGGTGGTCCAGCCCCTTCTGGCCACCTTATCTTCCTGGCTCCCATTTTTCCTTCCCTGGCTCTGCTGAAACAGAGAAACATCTGAGAAACTTCTGAGAAACATCTGGTCCTTTGAAGAAGCCTCTTTGAATGTTCCATCCTTCGTCTACTATTCAAGGCTGAGAGCAGAAATTATTGCACAGTGCTCTTTGGTTTAAGCAGAAGCTACTCTGCTACTCTGTCTACATGTTAAAATCAGAACTGTTTTTTCCTTTACATATAATTGCTGCTTTTAAGAATTACCACAAAGCCATTGTTTATGCAGCATTAGATTACTGTCTTTTCACTGTACATTAAATATTGTGAGTCATGCAGAGTTGAGTCATCCACTGCAGAAGAAGGTGGCATATTGGAGTCCAATCTCTCCCCATCCATCCCACGCCAAATGAGGAGAATTTTTCTGTATTTTCAGCAAAGGATTCAGGACGTGGTTTGCTGAGTGGTTGTTAGGTAATTAAAAAAGGGCATCCAGCATAGCACCTGAGATGTGAAGGTTCACCATTCATAATTTCTGTACCACACCTTCCTGAGGAAACATATATTGCTGGATTTGCTTACAGAAGACTACTGGAAGAATAAGAGCTCAGCAGTGTTAAATAATTCCTGCAGGTGGTGGAAGGGGAATTCTGAAGCTCTAGCTAGGGAATCTCTACTCCTAGCCCCTCTCACTAACCCTGAGACAAAAGGGTTTGCATATCATTGCCCTTGCCCAGAGAGCCAGGACACATACCTGTAGGTTACTTTTTTGCTGTTGGAAGTAGGTACTGGGGACCTCAGCAGCTTGGGCACAGAACTCAATTGTACTCAGATCTTCTTGGTAGCACAAGGTGAGAAGGAAGTTTGTAAAGAGCTCTGCTCTTTTTGGATTTACCTTCCAAGGACAGATATGCTGGGCTGGCCTTGCCTTGCAGAGCTCAAGCCTGAAGGCATTTATTGCTCGTGCCCATCTGCTTTGCCTTCTGCTTCAGGGGTGCAGTGTGAAATCAGAGCCCCAAAACAAAGCTTCCTCCAGAGCCTCCCTACCCCACAGGTCAGCATCTGATCAGCTCCAGGGTGTTCTTCATGACAAGCTGATTTGTATTCAGATGTACTTCTGATTAGCAGCATGAAGGTTTCTGTGCCACTCAGAAAAGTACAGAGGTGGAGTTTGCTTGAGGCACCTGGTAGGTAGAAATCTGGCAGAGCTTTCCTGGCTGAGGTGAAATAGAGGCTTTTGGGAGGTTTTTTGTGTTAACTGAAAATACAACTTCTTTAATTTGGCTGTAAGACTGTCAAGTGTAGCAGTGCGCTCACCTATTGAATGGAAATGTGCTGGAGCTGGTGGGAAACAGTGAAATTGTGTGACATGGAGTCAGCTATAAAGACAAGTTAATTAAAAAAAATCAGCTCAGTTATTAGACTCCTGTAGGCTCCACTTGCTGCAGTTGTTCCCACAGCTTGCAGGAATTCCAGAAATCACGTAAGCTGTGTCAAATAAAAAGCTCTGTTATGAAAATACTGTAAAATGGGCTTGTAGAGGAGGGAACATCAACTAAGAACAGCTGCAGTCCCAACAGATACTCAGCTTCTAAACCTTTACTTACAGGGGGCATGCAGGTGGATGGATTATATTCTCCTTTGGGCAAGGATGTAACTAAATAGAAGAAATGAGAAAGAAAACTCAGAAGAGCAGTTTAAGGATGAGTTTGTAGTACAAAGATGTTTAGCTACCTGGAGAAGTAGCTGTTGCTTCTGAAATTGGAAATGCCGATTTATAACCTATAACTTCAGGGAGTTTTGGTTATGTTGGAAAACTTGAACCTTGCTAAACCTTTGCCAGGTATGCCACTGCATACACGCTTCATTTATTGGGAAACAGGACAGCTTTGTCTCTGTTAGTTATTTTAAAAACAAAACGTGTAACCCATTGTGTTTTAAGTGTATATTATGAGCAGCATAACTATAAAACCATCTTTCTCCTGGAAGTGTTGTATTTTAAGGTATAAAGAGAGTCCTGGGAGTCTTGAAATCCATATTGTGTTCTCAGTTCTTCCATAGTCTTTCTGTGTCACGTCCAGTAAGACAGGTAACAACTTGGTGCCCCAATTTCTTTGTCTCTGCAGTAGCTGTAAAAACACTCTTCACGAGGATCTTGTAACCAGACATTAATTAAATCTGTATGAAGTGATTCAAAGTATTTGGATCAAGGGCACATATGTAGGGTACTTGAAAATAGATCGTGGAATTAAGAGTTGATATATAATTTGTTACTGCTTTTGTTTATGATTTTGGTGGTGTTTTGTTTTTGTTTTTGTTTTTTTAATGTTTTCTTCAGCCAATTGCAAAGGTGGACCAGGAGACCCTGACAGAGCTCGTGAAGCCAAGCATCGACTACGTGCGGCATAAAAAATTCAGATCTGGGAATTACCCATCGTCACTGAGCAACGAGACCGACAGGCTGGTGCACTGGTGCCATGGTGCCCCCGGGGTCATCCACATGCTCATGCAGGCTTATAAGGTGAATCATTCTGTGTTCATGTACACCTCTGTTTTCACAGAGATTGTAAGCCTTGCATTCTGCATCGTTCCAAATCTAGACTTTCAAACCAGAACCCGAGGCTAGGCACCTAAAAGTCAGAAAATACTTTCATGGGAATGTTTGTAAAGAGAAAATAAGTGGGTAAAATTGCTTCTCCGGCTGCTAGTAGTTACTGGACTTAAGGCTTTCTTGGAAAAGAGCCATGTATTTAAACAATCTGATATCAGAGTCCTGGGTGTGAGAATATTTGACCTAAATTCTTTACATCTTCATCCCAAAAGTTTTAAGAATTATGTTGGTTTGCAAAAGCCTAGGTTCATGTGTCTTGCTAAAGAGTGTCTTCCATAAATTACTCTGTTATTAATGTGTAGCTCTTGAGAATTTAATGTCAGAGCAAAGATCCCAGGCCCATTCTAGGGTGTAAATATAACCACTGAGCTACCATAAACCTACTGTTTGCTCTTCTCCATCCTTAACTAGGTTTGCTTTCTCTCTTGGGTTGTGCATTTCTGATTTGCATGACATTTGAAAGTATGCCATTTAATTAAATTTATGCAAATTGATTCCTGCTCTTGACAGCCTTCCTTGGCAGATTCCCTGTTTGGCCTCTGGGTGGGCTGATGAGAAGCAGGATTGGTTTGTGAAATAATTACTCATGCTGCTACCTGAAATGTGAACTGTGCATCTCTTACGTCATTGCTGAATGTAGCAGCAGTCAGAGTTGCTTGTTCTTTGGACTGTGGTAGGAGGTTAACTTAACCCTGCAGACGTTTCCCTCCCCACCACCACTCCTTTGTCAGTGCAATGCTTTCCCCAGCACAAAATGTTTTGCAGGAGATAAGAAGGATAGGACCAAGTTCTGTTTAGCAGTCTCCTTTCTGACTTCTTTTTATGTTTAAGATGAGGGGCCATCTGCTTCTCTTTTACTCGTTATAATCCACTTTTTGAAGAAGATAAGAAGAATTGGAGTATGTTTTGCTGGCTGTGCTTTCAGACCAAGAACAAGGACTTGTGATAACAGACAGCAGCGTTTGTTCTGGAAATCAAATGCTGTTGCCAGGCCTTCATTTGAAATGTTACAGCTGAGTAGCTGACAAACCCTGTTCAGAGAGAGGGACTTTCTTTATCAAGCTTGTGGATTTAAGAATCTTGCGTGTTAATTGCTTCTGTTACCTTATTAAATAGCATCCTTGCAGGGGATGCAGTCCCTAAAGGACTCAGTCCACAGCAGCGCATCAGTTACTGTTCTTTTTTGTCTTGTTGATTTGTTGAGTGACTTTGGCAAAGGGGAGCAAAAAAAGTAGTCTTATAAAGATGGTGTGTTCAGCTGAACTACTTGATTTTGTTTTCTGCTCCCTTGGTGGGCTCTCTGTGTCCAAAATGCACTTCAGTGGCAATAAACTTTGCAAAATTGGTCCTTTGCCCAAACTGGCTGGTGCTTCTGAGTATTTCCAACACAAATACCAATTAAGGCAATGGAGTGTTCCTCCTTGCACTTGCGACGCAGAAAAGAGCCCTGCGCTATGCAAAGAGATATTCTTGTGCTTTTTTGACGTGGAATTGAAGGCAGATGGTGAGTAACCAGCAAGAATTACTCAGAAAGACCAGGACCTAGCCCTGTAGGACCAGGTGTGATGGCCAGTATTCTGTGTTCCATTTCTGAGAGGCAAAGAGTTACATTTCTGTATTTCAAATCGAGTTATGTAGTGGTTTGGGAATGAAGGGGAGAAGCAAAAAAGGATCATGTACCCTGAAATTAGGTTACAGGTTGTAGAGCCAAGGGCCTTGAACTTGAGGTTTGTTTTTTTTCCTTTGGGGTCCTGATTTCAGAAACAAAAGCTTGAAAAGCTCTTTCTTTTTCCATGCAGAGAAATGAGAAACAACTTAGTAAGAAGAGAAAGGCGAGGTTATGATGAATGGATTATTAAAATTGAAAATAAATTGCATATGAAAAACCCCACACTAACAGCAAAAACATCTCAGATCCAGCTCGCTTTTGTTTTCATTAGTACTTCAATTTATGTGTGTCTACTCTCGTGTTTTTCTTCCACAGACCTTTAAGGAGGATAAATACTTGAAGGATGCTATGGACTGTAGTGATGTCATCTGGCAGAGAGGTTTATTGAGAAAAGGATACGGGATCTGCCATGGTACTGCTGGCAATGGCTACTCCTTCTTGTCTCTCTATAACCTAACTCAGGATAAAAAGTACCTCTACCGAGCTTGCAAGGTGAGCTCTGTGGCATCTCAATGAAATTACTGTGTCCTTTCATGTCGTAACGCCCGTGCAAGAGTGAACTGTGATCGGATTAGGCTGTTTGGTGCTAGATCTGGAGCTGGCTGGCTGTGTGGTGTGATGGGAACTCATTATAGAATCACAGAATGGTTTGGGTGGGAAGGGAACTTAAAGCTCATCCAGTTCCAACCCCCCTGCCAGCAGCAGGGACACCTTCCACTAGACCAGGTTGCTCAAAGCCTCGTCCAGCCTGGCCTTCAACACTTCCAGGGAGGAGCAGCCACAGCTTCTCTGGCCAACCTGGGACACTGTCTCACCACCCTCACACCAAAGAATTTCTTCCTCAGATCTCTCCTCTTCCAGTTTCAAGCCATCACCCCTTGTTCTGTCACTCCTTGCCCTTGTCCAAAGTCCCTCCCCAGCCTTCCTGGAGCCCCTTCAGGTACTGGGAGGCCACTAGAAGGTCTCCCCGGAGCCCTCTCTTCTCCAGTGACATTGTCCCGTCACTTGCTCCCCTTTGCTCACACTTTGACTGGACGATTTCAGCTGCGTATGTGGGGCACACACCAGCTTAATATCCAGAGTGAAACACACAAATGTTCTGTAAGAGGGGAGGAACTAAATATGTATTCAGAAGAAAACAGAGTCTGAAAATGAGCCTGCCTGAACAATAACAGACTAATGCTGTGTGGTGCTAATTATTCCATTGAGACATCCACTGTCACCCTCGGCTCCTCAAGCGATACTGCTTCTAGTCTTTTGTAATTATTTGTTTACAGACTAGTGTCTGTTTGGGGCTTTTAGAGCTCTGAATCTCAGTTATTAAATTGCTCATTTGGATTTTTTTTCATTAATACAAATTGCAGAGAAAGACACACTCAGAATTTTTCCACTGGAATTGTCCAAGTTTTGCTATCAGCTCAGACTATGCTAGCAGTTACCCAAAGGAGAAGGCTTCCTCAGCCTCTGTATCCTCATCTCATAAGCCTCTGGTTTGGTTTGGTTTGGTTTGTTGTTTGGGGGTTTTTTTCAGCTTAATTCATAGATACTTGGTTTCATCTTGAATACATAGCTATTTAGCTGCAGCCTTTTTAAAAGTATTATAACGGGAAATTTGATGAGTTGCTTCTTAGGTGCTTTCAGATGAACACTGGACACACATAAAGCCATTGTGTTCATCTCTGCTCTCAGCCTGTCCTCCATCAGCAAAGCTTTAAAGAGTTGCTGCTTTCTCACCTCGCATTTACCAAAGCATTACGCCATGAGGACACCTGTAGGCATACCTGCATCCTGGAGAACCTAATAAACCCCTAGCAGGGCTTTATTTGTTCTAGCTACTAAAAAGAAACCAGCTCTGGCCCAGCTACAAACCAGGACACAAGCATGCCCAGGCTGTGTGACAAATAATGGCAGATGGCTTCCTGCTAGAAGATACTTCTTTTTTTTGTTGTTATTTTTTTCCCCCCTTGGTTTAACAAATATGTTAGTGTGGTTTAGTGGATCTATGAGTTGTGCTGAAGCTATGAACTTGTAAATTATGGTTGTGCTTCAGTAGCCTGGGGTGCATTTTTTAAATTTCTATTGCAGTTCCCAGGCTGGCAGGAATAATAAAAACTAATAAGCAGTAAGATGCAGATGTTGCAAGAATTGGTTGTTGTTTAGAAACATGCCATAAACATGTTCTCTCCTCACAGATAAGACAAGATCACATGGAGAATTAAGCCTTGGTTTGAAGTTTTATACTTGTGGGGGGCCCAAAAATGTTTTTAATCACTTTTTAATAACAGTGTGGACCACAGTGTTTGAGTTTGTGGGGTTTTTTTTTGCTGGGTTTCCTCAAGACATTCACACACGTGCACACACCCTGACTGATACCGAAAGAACATCCCCTTCTGCTTAAACAACGTGACATTGAAAGGCAGTGACAGATCAGCTCGGCCCAGCCAAGTTTGTAGTCTGAAATAGGTAGATTTGAGGCACCAGATCTTTGCAACAGGGTAGATAAGGTAGTGATGTCAGAATAAACCGTTTTTGTGGAGCCAGAAGTGTTGTGAACAGGCCAAGAGATGAACTAAGCACACGTGGAAGAAAAGTTCAGCTGAAGGGCACAGTGACAAAAGTTTCACAACCACCAGATGACCCTCAAAGAGCATCAAAAGGACAGCAGTGGGCACGTGAACAGGACATTTACATGTATTAATGAGCTGTTAGAAATGTGATGAGTATGTTAATATTTTCTTGGAAAAGTAATGAATACGCATGTTTTGATAGTATAAAGCTTGTTGAACAGATTGGTGGCTTTGGGGGCACGCTGTCACCCCATAGAGCTCCAGCTCTAGAGCCGGGCCACCTTCTAAGTCAGTAGGGTGATTTATTTGCTAGCAGGCTCCCCAGATCGCAGCAGCAGTGGGGAGAGACCTCTCAGTTCTTTGCTTTGCAGGAAATCTTTGCATTATATTTTGAATAAGCAGTGGTTTGCTTCCAAGCATGGAAATGGCAGGGGAACTTGTATCCCCCTCTATGCTCTGGGGAGCCGGGAAGGAGAAGTAGATGGTTGATATGAAATTGATCCAGCTGCAATTCTAAGTCATGTATGTCTAATGTGGTGTTGATCAAACACAAGAAAGACACCCTGAACTCTTCTTACTGGTGTTCCATCTTCTGCAACAAACTATTGGTGACCATAATTGTCTAACTGTATTTCTAATGATTTTTCATAAGGCTTGGGGAGACGAAATAAATAAAACTTAAGTAACGACAGCTGGAGAGTTCATACTCTAAATTGGTGCATGGAAGTGAAAGAAGCCAAAATGTAATTAACAACCCTGAGCAGGTGGATAAATTAAGCACCAAGACAAAAATAAATTGCTATTATAGTATTAGAAAAAATTTCACCCTTGAAACTGGATTTATTCTCGCAGCTCTTTTCATTGATGTGTAGCAGGGTTTATTTACAGAAAACAGAAGTTCAGCACAGCCCACCTAATTACGTTGTTATCAGTCTGGACCTCGTGGAATCCTTATCCTGAAACCTCATTGCAGCTTTGTCACGGTTAAAGTGGGACACGTTGATCTCAGACACTGATTTCTGTCTTGTGTCTCTGCTTACACTAATTTACTCCTATTTAATGGTACCTACTAAAGATATGCAGATACTCAAGCTGGCATTTAACAGTCTTAAATTAAAAAATGTTTAATTTTTTTTTCCTTCATGTTTTCTCCAGTTTGCTGAATGGTGTTTGGAGTATGGTGCACATGGATGTCGTATTCCTGACCGACCTTATTCTCTCTTTGAAGGTAAAGTGATGGTGTTGCAGACAGTAGTGTATAATACAGGGGAGAAGGGCAACCTTGCTGTTTTGACACACATGTAGGAGCTGGGAAATCTTTGGTGGCTTCCTCTACTATTAAAAACAGACCCACCACCTCTGCCTAAAAGAAGCAGGAGGGGCAGAAAAACACAAAGTGAAATAATTTACGATCGTGACTTAACTTTTGGTTGCATTTCAGCAGTTTCCAATGTAAAGCCCATGCCATTTTATTAATCCTGGAATAAAATTCTGCTGTCTTGATGCCTCTTGGCTTGAAGCAAACAGAACAAACAGTTCTGGGCAACAGTTTTGTCACAGGTGGTGTTGCAGAGGGTCTGGGCAGAGGAGCAGTTGTGGGTAGGGGGGGGGTCTCAAAGTAGTTGCTAGCTCATCAGAACCAGACCTTCTCTGCTGCAATACTAAAGCAAGTTAAAAACTAGTTTTAATATGAACCCAAATCACTTGAACAGAAAAGAAATGCAGAATTCTTAGGGGCTTTTCCATAAATTCAAAGATGTTCCTAAATACTTTCCTAAGGTTTTGCTATTATTTTTTTTTTAAAGTTTATTTTCTATTCCCTAATCTCATCCTGATGTTTTAGAAACACAGCAGCAAGGAATCATAACCCCAAGTAAGATTTAAAATAGCACTGCTCCTTCATGAACAGCGAGCCTAGCGTGCCACCTATCACCAGCATGTGAAATTACAGCAGACTGGGCTATTTTACAGACAATCAATAGGATTGTTTTACAAATAAACCAATCCAAGGTGTGAACACAAGAGAGCAGTAGTTATATAGAATCATGGAATCATTAAGGTTGGAAAAGAAGCTCCAAGATCATAAAGTCTAAATAGAGTTATTGTCTTAATGTTTAAGGGAGAAAAGTCTAAGTATTGTGATTCCCGAGAGCTCCCGTGCATGCACTTGTAGAGGGGAAAAAGCAGGTGTATAATAATATAATCTGTTGTGTGAAAGCTTTGAAATTCATTGAGACAGTGACCTAATGCCAGCAGCAGCACGATTTGTGCTTCAGTGCTGACATACAGCTTTTATTTTGGGGTTTTTTAATGTCAGTGATTTTTTTTTTTTTTTTAAATCTAGAAGTCTCAAATTTGAGACAAAAAAGTCTTAATTTAATGGGATGTTTTTGTAGACAAAATAGCACTTGAAGTTGTCCAGTTCTGCAGTGGAAATTGCATGTGCATCTTACAGGATTGTCTTCATCATTTAATTTGCATCAGATGCTGTTTATTTCCAGGGGGTGCCTTAGTTTGTATGTGCTTAGCTATTGATAAAATGAGATTTTAGCTTGATCATAAAACTGAGCTTGTATTTGTGTGCACACCGGGTGTAGGAGCCTCTGTTGTTTGTCACCTGAAGAGTTTTACTAGGTGATGTTGGTGTTAGTGCTTCAGGCTCTGGCTGCCCTCTTCGTGAAGAGCGAACAAATGCATCTGGACTTCACAAGTATAATACAGTTTTGCCTTTTTTTTTTCACCAGTGAAATGACAAGAAATTCTGCTCCAATTCTGAGGGACAGTCCAAATTGGGATTTACTGTTTTTTAATTAATTGAAGTAGCATCACAGTTGTGCAGCTGCAAAGGTGGAAGCAGAGAGATCTTGGTTCTTGCCTTTGATCTTTCCAAGTGAAACTTGGTTTCCTGGGCAAAGTGCCAATGAACTTGCCTTTCTATAGGCCCTAAGCCCACCTGGTCAAAAAAAGATCCAGTGAGGAGGTGTTCAAACAGCCACTGTTGCTTTTGCTGTCAACTGTGTTATTTTAATGTTAAAGATGCACAAAAATCTCTTTTTTTTTATTATGTTTTAGGCATGGCTGGAGCTATTCACTTCCTCTCAGATATTTCAGTACCGGAGACTTCCCAGTTTCCAGCGTTTGAACTTGGACCTCAAAGAAGGGAAAACAAAGTGGAACAGGACAGCTAAAAGATCATTTTGAAAGGAAACTGATGCCAAAAGAGACGAGACTGTTTAGTGCCTCTGATGCTGAACCAACTCGACCCTGACCCGACAGATGGATAAACCCCTTTTTTCACCACCCCCCCGCCCCCAAAGGACCATGAAGTCATTAAAGCATGAACAGGAGAAGCCACATTGAAGTTCTGTTAAAGTGACACCTTCAGACGTAGGACAAGAGAAGTCAAGTTTTGAACTTCCTTCCGTTGTATTTGTCTTCTTCAGGCCTTTGACATGCTCTGCATGTTTCTTGGTGTTGTCTGTTGATTCGTCTTTTGTTGTTAGCAAAAAGCTGGTCTCTGTGTGAATCTCTGTCCCTGTACCTTCGCGCATGACTCACCACAGCGGTGTCGCTTTCTGCAGCGTGGTGACCCAGAGGGTTCCTCCACCTGATGCCAGAGAGTTCGCTGTAGGACAGTGCTCAGCTTCACTGGTAAGCTGGCAACTTTGAAAAGAAATGAAAAATGTTTTTCTATTCATACTATTGTGCATTTTTTCTCCACAGTCCCTCGAAGCTAAGGTGAGGGAGATGAGTCTTTTTTGATGAAGAGGTGTGAGGCCGTCTCAGTTTTCAGAAACTTAGCAGGTTGGAAGGGACCTGAGTTGTCTTTTGCTGCTGTTGTGGGAGGTTTGTTGTCTTTTTTTTAAGCCTGAGAGATTCCCTTTGATACCTGCACCTGGTGAGTGTGTTTAGGCACTTAGAGCAGGGCGGAGAGGCTCATCCCCACTCATGAGCAATGTGAAACCATTACTAGAGGCTGTAATTCAAGTTGGTTTCATTTTAAACCCCAGAGTTGTAACTGTGCTGCTCGTGCTTTGCTTCCTCTTGTGGTGTAGTGGGGTTGTGAAATACCAGACCTGTCTCCAGGTGCTCCCCAGTGTCAGGCTCCTGCTGTGGGAGGAGAAGTGGGACATGCTGTACGTACACTTACAGCAGGCTCACGTGTTGCAGGCAGTAAGGAAAGGTAAGTGTAGCACGCTCTCACTCACTCAAGCTCTGCTGGTTTCCTTCCCCCGGGTCTCCCTGTGCTCTGTCATTCCAACTGCGATGGAATTTCAGTTTTAATTGGTATCTCCTGTCGGGTGTGAGTGTGACAGATGGCAGAGACTCTGACCTTTCAGGCGTGCGTTGGGATATACGTGATCTGCTGAGCACCACTGTTAGAAGTCAGGCTTGGAGATGCGTTGCTGCTCCTGCATAAATCTCTGAGTGGTGGCAAGTGACTTCTTTGAACTTTATAGTGTCTGTTGCCAGCTCCGTTGGGATGTTAATCGTCTCCACATTCAGTTCTGCTGGGCAAGAGCAGCAGCGTCAGTGCAGGGACAGCTTAATGTAACTCCTCTGCTGGTTTGTCAGGTAGGACTAAAACACAGGACCAGCAGGAGAGACTTTTCCACCCCTCTGGCAAAGGTGAGGTGCTGGGGCACCAAACCCAGCTGCATCTCTCCAGCCAGGGATGAGGGAACACGCTGAAAGGCAGCGGGAATGAGGGAAGCGGCGCAGCAAGCGGCTGGGGTGAGGCAAACCAGAGCAGAGCGGCTTAAAGCGGAGGGATGGGCGAGGAGCGGGGAGAGCTGATGACAGGAGGCAAGGCACAGACTGGACCAGCAGAAGCCATCTCAAAGGGCTCTCTGTATTTCTTTCTCCAGCCTGTGGATCACTGATCCTGCCCATAGATAAGCCAGGGAGGAAGCTGCCCCAGGGTGAACTCTCACAGAAATCCTAGCAAAGGAGGTAGACAGCAGCACTGATCCTGTTTCACGTCACCCCCATCCCTTTTTTCCTTCTCCTCCTCATCCAGAGCATGTGGGGTGGGTTAGCAGGGAGGGGACTTGCCAGGTCTGCAGGAACCAGCTGCAGACACAGAATAGAAGCCACAGCCCTTCCCAGCAGATCCCAGGCATGTGTTGCACTGACCACTCATCGAGGGAGGCGACAGGCATGATTTTTCCAGTTATTATAAACATATTTGCTTTTCTTGGCTGCTGAGCTTGGAATGGCACCTGTGGGAGGGGATCTTGGCTGGGCTGCAGCCCAAGGGGAATTAAAACTTGCTGGTTTAAAAAAAATATATAGGTATATACACACTTAGAACAGCTTAATACTGAGCTGTTCTCAATACAAGCACTCCAAGGTGCTTGAGTGCTCCTGTCAAAGTAACAACGAGTCAGCTCCCAGCTCTTTCTGTACCGTAGCCAACCTTCTGCTGCCCTGGGGCCTGGCACCATCTTTCTCTGCAGAATCCTCTTGGAATTGAGCAAGACTGGAAATGTAACGTATCGAGGTGGGAAGTGTCTGAGAGTGCATCTGCCTCGTCTTCCTGACGTGACTTTCCCCATGGCTTCTCCTTTCTGTCCATCACAGCGTTGTGGTCTCTACCTGGCCCCGTTAAGAAAGGATATGGTGTGAAGGTGAAAAAATGCATTTCATCAAAAAAAAGAAAGAAAAACACATCAAACTAAAATGTGGAAAAATGTCTTAATATTCCCTGGTTTGCTTTGTCTGTGTGTAATAGTCCACCTGTTGCAAAAAGCAGTAGTGTTAAAAATGGAGATGCTCTTTGGGCAGAAAAAGAGGAAAAAAAAATGCTGATGTTTTGTTCTTTGGCTTTATTAGTAAAGATCAAGCTATGTGGTGGTAATTTGTGTGATTCTTCTTTTGTTTTTCCTGTGGCCCCTTCAGGTACTGGAAGGCCGCAAGAAGGTCTCCATGGAAGCCCCCCGAGACCATAGAAAAACCTACTTCTGCTCCATCCATCAACCCAACGTTACAAAACACACAATGCACGCTCCTGCTCCACTTCATATGGTTGGTAGCACTCTACTGAAAGTTACAGGGCTTCTCCCTTCTTTCTCCCCACTTTCTTTCC